>NC_062553.1:92321500-92623261 GCF_016906955.1 Phacochoerus africanus
GTGTGGCCCTTAAAAGCAAAAAAAAAAAAAAAAAAAAATCACTCACTTACTGAGGTTCTAAGATTCGGGTTTTTTTGTGCCTCAGTGCAGAAGGAATTCAAGGAGAGACAAAGTGATAGGCAAGAAATAAATTTATTCAGATAAAACACTTGTGGGAGATAAAAGTGGTTAGGCATGGAGGCTCTGCCCTGAGGATTAAGTGGGCTACATTTTTCTAAGCCAAGGGAAGTGGAGAGAGGGGTAAAGACTGCTTCTTCCTCTTTCATCAAGTAAACGTCAGGCTTACATCATTTGGTCCTCGTTCATATCCTGTAATGTTGCCAAAAACATGGCAACATCAATTAAGTCTCTGAGACAGAGTTTTGAAGAAGAGAAAGAATAAGTTTATTGCTTTGCCAGGCAAAGGAGGACACAGCAGGCTAATGCCTAAAAACTATGTCCCCTCTTGAGAGGGGATTTCAAGTTTTATAGGTTTAGCTCAGAAGACAGGGTTATTGATTAAGGTGTTTATGTTATTCTTCATCCATATATCATTTCAGAGTCATCAGATCTGGCGTCAGTCAGTCCAGTGATGGTTTCTGGTTGTCTTCAAGGTTATCATTCCTTGACCTTTTCTCTGGAAAGACAATTGCTTACAGAGAAGGTGCGTTGCGTTAGAGAGTGTTTCAATTACAAAAGAAAACACTAAGTGCAATATTACTCTAACTGGAAAGTAACCATTAGTAAAAGCAAACTATTAAGCAAGGAAGAGATCATTTGTGAAAAGCCCAGACACTAGGTGCAATATAACTCCAACTAGAAAGTAAACATTAGTAATAAGTTAGTGGGCCAAGGCAGAACATAATGTAATGGAGACTGTTTTAACTAGTTTTTAGCTATAACAGTATTTCCTAATCATTAACCCTTGAGTCAGCCTTTTGAGACTGAGGGCAGGCCTGGGAGGCTAAAGGAAAGGCCATTTACTTCAAAACACAAAGACACAGGGTCTGATACATGACTTCATTAAGAGAGTATTTGACCCTTTGAGGTCAAATCAGGATTGTCATGGTTTTTATTCAAATCAGCACAAGGGTGGTAACATATGCTAAACTACATTGAATCATCTTGGGTTTCTGTATAATGAGGATCTCCTACTTTGAAATGTCATGTTTCCCTTAAACTCCTGCCCTTGGTCTTGAGGGTCATTGTCTTGCTGAACTTGAATGCAGCCCTCATTTTATCTTTCACTTAGTGACCTGAGGCATATCTCGTACAATCCTGCTTCATCTTAATGGTTTTCTTGAGCCATTATTAACTTACAGTATTCTCCCAAAGTTCCCCAGGTTTCACTGTCTATCTGTGGTCCCCTGTTGGGACTTCTGCAACTACCTGTGTAACTATCCTACTCCATTCCTATGAGGGTTGTGATGATAACATTGATACATGTTGTTGGTTTTCATTTAATCATACTGAAACCAAGCAGGGCCCTATGGGGCTCCTGGGCACGCAAGCCTTTTTGGGTCCCCGATTTCTTGTTTTTAGGGAAGAAACTTCAACCTCTGTGACCTTCCCTGAGTTCCAAAGAGCAGGTTCAAACAGTTGCTAGTTAGGAAAGGGAGGGGATGCAGAGACCTGGGAGGAGCTTTCAAGAAACAATAGCGCAGTTTGGGGCAGGGTCCTGGTCCCTCAAGGAAAAAAGATAATGTCCTTGAGTTCTTCTGCAGAACTTAAAACCCTCAACAAATGGAATATGTTAATGAAGCATTCTTTATTCCTGAAAGAAGACCACCACTGAACACCAGCTTTGAAAACAATGCAAGCTTGCTTCTACCCTGATCCTTATCTGTTTCTGCCCTTATTTTTCACTTCCAAAACTATAAAACCACCCTCTACTTCACCCAAAACTCTGTCTCTGGGTTTCTATTCAGCACCAGTGAGAAGAGGTCAAGTTCTGGCAACAGTACTGTAAATGATTCAATATTAAAAGGAAATGAAAACAAGAAAATAAGATTTGAGCCATAGCCCAGCATTACTATTATGTTGATAAGCAAGAAAGAGAAAGAAAAAGCAGGAAATAGATAAAGAACTCCAAGTATTAAAATTATATTTTAATAGTGTTGAATAATTGACAACCAGAGTAAACAGGTAAATTCAATATACTGTAATGTTTCTTCCACTGTCATCTATAAAGAATAACCTCCAAGACACAAACTCAGTAATTGCACTAATTATCAGACATTCTCCAGCTCCGGTAGGTTAAAATGGAAAACATAAATTCATCCTTCATGAAACCACATCTCTCTTAAGCATTTTCAGATAGTCTGGGTATATTACTATATTACATGTTGAAACAAAATTTCAACCAGGATGTGTTTTTAAAATGGTTATGGTTCTGGGAATTCCCATTGTGGCTCAGCAGTTAATGAACCCAACTAGTATTTGTGAGGATGTGGGTTGGATCCCTGGCCCTGTTCAGTAGGTTAAGGATCCGGCATTGCTGTGAGCTGTGGTGTAGGCTGCAGCTCTAATTCAACCCTTAGCCTGGGAACTTCCATGTATCATAGGTGCAGCCCTAAAAAAGAAAAAAAAAATGGTTATGGTTCTATCGGTCCAAAGAAATGTCTGAGCTATTCTTAAACTTTAACCTCAGATTTACATGATTGCAAAGAAGTCTTTAAACATTTTCTTAGTTTTTTTTTTTTACATTTATGTACACACAAATAAATCTTAAAATATAGAATAGAATATATATGCATAACTTCAAGTTTACAAAATCTAATGAAATCATTTTAAAGAGACAAAGTATCTTGAAAAGTCATTAATTTTATCCCTTGCCTTCAGAATGACCTGTAAATATATTCATCATGCCTAAATTTTTTAATAAAATGAAACTTTAGGAAAAAGCGTATTTTATTATGTTTTCTGAAAGGTTATTTCAATGTTTAGTCACCTGTGCTGTCAGAAAATTTCAAAATTCATGTAGCAATTTTTCAGCGTAGTAAATTCTGCAGATCTAATCTCCTTCCTCAAGTCCCTTAAAATACAGAAGGGGGCATTTTGTATGTCCTTGCTCATATAAGCATCTCTGTATCAGAAACAACCCCAGCTGAAACTGTAGAGAAACAAATCAGAATTGCTTTTAGATTCACTGCAGTCTGCCTACCTCAGGCACCTTGGTTCCTCAGACTTCAGCCACAACCCTCAGGAGGTCAGCCTTCACCATGGAGTCCTTTGTAGACCTTCCCTTTCCACATAGCACCATGTTTGGGATATTTTCAATTTCCTCAAGCAAAACTGACATTTTTTCCCCTTTTTATTTGCAGAACACTAAGAATGCCATTTTTTTTTTAATTTGAAAAAGTAAACTGTGACAGTGTGATAATGAGAGCTGAACCATTTGTATATTTTAATAGTAATTTTCTGAAGATAATTATTTCACCTCAATTCGAAGAAGTGCGTCTAGCAATGGGAATTTCATTCCAGATGTAAACAGAGCAGGACCCCATGGTAACCTGGAACTATCACTTTTCTATCATCTCTTTCTAGGTTATTTGTACTCTGTATTTTTTGTTTGACCTGAAGACAGTAGGCTTGGGGATTGGGAAGGGATCTGATATTACCCCAAGCATTTCCAAACTCTGCGGGGGAGATGCTTACCTTGAACTGAGAACTCAGGCGGCTAATTTTTTTCCTTTTCCTGAGCTACCACTACAATGTGAAAGAAACTCAAATTTAAAGCACAATATAACCTTTCAATCACTTACCAGTCCTCTCTTTCTCTTTCAAGAGAATGTGTGGCCATGCTGTTGGCCAACTTTAATTCCAAACAGCAAATGATGGTGAAAGAAAGGAAGACATGCCTGTTAGCAGAGACTCTGCTTTTAATTCTGCCCTGGATTGTCATGTCATGTAATTAGAAGTTAGTCAATATTTTTTTTTCCCCCAAGAGGGAAAAATAAAGATTTATGAAACTTAGTGAAAATGGTCATGGGCAAATTTCGGTGTTCATTACAGTCTCTGATATACATGATTTTATAGAGAACATAGCATGAAAATTATATGCCAGCCTGATATCTCAGAAAAGATTAATATAATCTATGTAATAGCAGTGCCAGCTATGTAGCATGCTGTTTTTAAGGAGGAAAGTATCACGGAAAAGGGCAGGATTAAGTTCGAAAGAATAGAGCAGGAGTTCCCTCATGGTTCGGTGAGTTGTGTTATCTGCTGTTGTCGCTGCAGTGGCTTGGGTTACTACTGTGGTGCGGGTTTGATCCCTGGCCCTGGAATTTCCACAGGCCACTGGTATGGCAAAATTTAAAAAGAGGATAGAGCAGAGTAGTAATTAGGACAGCAGAGGTAAGACCACAAGATCTTGGACCCATTACAAAAGGACATAGTTTCTGGAATCCGAACTGGCAGGAATGGAAATAGATCCCACACTGCTGGCTAGAAGAGAACTGGACCCCAGCTTATCCCTGTGTCTTCTGGAGCTTTGTACTCTTCCCCTCATGGTTTCAAATACAGGTATTATTTGTACCTTTCCAATTCTCATACCTTTATGCCAATAAGTTTGGAAGATAAGAAAGTGTCAGTATTCTAATTTTCCCAGCAAAAGATGTAAAGATCCTTGAGTTACACCCTGTATAATCCTAAACCAATCTCTAGGGCCAAGAGCTAGCCCCACTTTACAAGTTAAGAAAAAGTAACGAGGAGTTGCCTTCGTGGCTCAGCAGTTAATGAACCTGACTAGTATGCATAAGGATGCAGGTTTGATCCCAGGCCTTGCTTATTGGGCTAAGGATCTGGCGTTACTGTGAGCTGTGGTGTAGGTCACAGACACAGCTCATACGGATCCCATGTTGCTGTGGCTGTGGTGTAGGCTGGCAGCTATAGCTCCAATTTGACCCCTAGCCTGGGAACCTCTATATGCCATTGGATATGGCCCTAAAAATACAAAGAAAAAAATAGAAAAGAAAAAGTAATGAATAAAGAGTTTATGTTTGTAAACAACTATGAGGGTTGTTTTGCATGAGGAAGGGAAATCTTCCTTCAGGATTAGTATTCAGAAATATTTCTCTGTTAATTTTAAAGTTTAGCTTTAAGATTTCAGAGGATAACAAAAATAAAAAAGCATGATGTTGCTAAAAGAATGTAAAGTTCATATGTGCTATCCTTTACACATTTTTTTGTGTGTTTACAATTGGTTCAGCTCTTAAAACTTCTATTTATTTTTATTTTTTTATTGAAGTATAGCTACATACAATATTATATAAGTATACAGTATAGTGATTCACAATTTAAGATTTTACTGAATTTACACTCATTATAAAATACTATATTCCCCATGTTGTATGATATATTTTTATAGCTTATTTAATACCTAATAGTTTGTATCTCTTACAACCCCTACCCTTATATTGCCACTCCCCTCTTCCCTTTCCCCACTGGTAACCACTAGTTTGTCCTCTATTTCTGTGAGTTTGCTTCCTTTTTTTGTTATATTCACTCATTTTCTGCATTTCTTTTTTTTTTTTTTTTTTTTTTGCCATTTCTTGGGCCACTCCCGCGGCATATGGAGGTTCCCAGGCTAGGGTTCCAATCAGAGCTGTAGCCACCGGCCTATGACAGAGCCACAGCAATGCAGGATCCGAGCCGCGTCTGCAACCTACACCACAGCTCACGGCAACGCCGGATCGTTAACCCACTGAGCAAGGGCAGGGACCGAACCCGCAACCTCATGGTTCCTAGTCGGATTCGTTAACCACTGCGCCATGACGGGAACTCCCCATTTTCTGTATTTCTTAGATTCCACTGTAAGTGATTATCATATGGTATTTGTCTTTCTCTGTGTGACTTAGTTCATTTATGATATCTTCTTTATCCATTCATCTGTTGATGGACATTTAGGTTGTCCCCATATCTTGGCACTTATAAATAATGCTGCTATGAAAATTGGGATATATGGATCTTTTTGAATTAGAGTTTTTTGTTTTTGCTTCAGGTATATACACAGAAGTGGAATTGCTGAATCATATGGTAGTTCTATTGTTAGTTTTTTGAGAAACTGCCATACCATCTTCCACAGTGGTAGCACTAATTTACATTCCCACAAACAAGGCAGAAGTGTTTTCTTTTCTCTACACCATCATTAACATTGGTTATTTGTGACCTTTATGATGATAGCCATTCTGAAAAGAGTGAGATGATATGCCATTATAGTTTTGACTTACATTTCCCTGATAATCAGTGATGTTGAGCATCTTTCTATGTGCTGTTGGCCATTTGCATGTTCTCTTTGGGAAAAAAAAAAAGTCTGTTTAGTTCTTCTGCACATCTTTTAATTGGGTTGTTTGTTTTCTTTAATGTTAAGTTGTATAAGCTATTTATATATGTTGCATATTAATCCCTTACTGGGTATATCATTTGCAAACATTGTTTTCCACTCAGTAGGTTGTCTTTTCATTTTGTTGATGATTTTATTTTCTGTGAAAAAGCTTTTAAGTTTAATTAAAAACACTTGTTTACTTTTGCTTTCATTTCCTTTGTTTTAGGTGATAGAGCCAAAAAATATTGTTATGATTTATGATAAAGTTCATTCCATCTTTGTTTTCTTCTAGGAGTTTTATAGTATCCAGTCTTACAATTAGGTCTTTACTCCATTTTGAGTTTATTTTTGTATATGGTATTAGATATTCCTTTATAGTTTATTTTTTTGTATTTATTTTCCTCTTATGATCAATGAATAAAATATAACTGGTTTTGGGAGAAAGACAAAGTTATAAATACCAACTTTATACTTACTCTTCAGAGGCTAAATATTAGACAATATTTGATTTGAAGGATACATTGCTTTATTCATGATGGCTTGTGTAAAGAATCATCTCATCACTTTAGTTCTTTGCCGGGGCCAGCTCAGCAGGATGGGGCTGAAGAACGGGTGCTGTGGAGCTTAAGGAAAAATAGTTAACATAAAACAAGACACAGAGACATTTATCTTAAGTAAAGGTGGGAGCCAGGGAACTCAAGGTCTCAGGGACCAAGAGCACCCTGCCTCAAGAAACCACACTGCTTTTATTGTGCTCTTTAGATGAGATCAAGTGAGGAGTGGCTATGGGTGGATGATACAGGGTTTGTTTGCTATTATATAAGTTCTTTTACTATTTAGAAAGCCACTTAGGTGGTAAAGGGTTAAGCTCTTACTCTGACCTCTAGGCACATAATAGTTCTTAAGCTTAAGTCACTTATGCCTTTAGGTCTTTGCTCTTAAGCTTAAGTCATTTACCAGCACTGTGACTGTTTCTCCAAGAAGGAAGATGGGATAAAATAAGACAAGAAGATGGGATAAAGTAAAGAAGGACAAGATGGAGTTTTCAAGGAAACATGTCTTGCAACAGTTCTTTCCTTCAAAATAAAATAAATATGATATTATGTGAGAATCATAATGCTATAAAAATAACAAGATATGGAAAAAAATGGAGAAGATGATATGCTATTAAACATAAATTTTATAATCCTAATGCTGAGGCATAAAAGGAAAATATCAGTGTTTGTTGAGAATGCCTGCCAGCATTCACATTAACAGGCATTACATAGCTCCATGTTCTTTTACTCTGAGTTTCTAGAGTTTAGTTGTATTTCATATCCGACATGTGACATGTGTGACTGGAAGAAACACATGCAGTGTGTCTAAAATTAGTGGTGGGAAACTCATCTCAATTCAAAAAGATATTAAATTTAGACATACTTATATACATGAATTGTGTATGTATGGGAATGGATTATTTATCAATAAATTGATGGATTGGAATGGATTATTTATCAATAAACCTTAATCATAATAATATTTGTCAATTTAAGAATTGCATTTAATTTTGTTTGTTCTCATTCATAAAACAGGTCAGATGTATAAATTATATATCTCTATATATAATTTTCAGATTTTCACAAACGGCAATAGTGTGCCTTATTAAAATAGTTTTAATACATCTGGCTCACAGATATGTCTTATTTCATTTTTTCCTAAAAAAAATATTACTGACCAGTTTTAATGCTCCAATATTTTCTACCTGTAACCAATTTGACTGCTAAAAGTAACTTTGGCTCCTGCTTCCCATCTATTTTCTGATCAACATCTTTGTTTTATAAAATTTTTCCCAATCAGCTGAATTTGTGAATGTTTCAATATTGTTTCACTTTAAAAACAAATATTTTACTAAACTTACCAATATTTATTGAGCACCTATTAATCCAGGTATTCCTCCTAGTCATTAAGGACAAAGAAATGAAAGACAAAACCCTAGCCCTCATATAGCTTACATTTTAGAGATACAAAACAGTTAGTAAACAAACATTAAATTAAATCAATAAAATGATTCATTGAGTTGTTAGTACTGAAGAGAAAATACAATATGACTTCATAAAAAGGAGCTTGTACTGTGATGTGGGAGACAGTAGGAGAGAGGGGGTTTAGGAAGCATTTCCCCTCAGATATGGGAGCTAGAAGGAGGTCATTTCTTCCCTTGGTTAGGAGGAAAACAGAAATGTTTTCATTGAACTAATGAAATTTGAATGTGTTATAAAAGTTCTAGAATCCAGATATTTCCAAATAATTTAGGCAAAACACAAGGAACAACCACCATTTTCGGGTGAATAATTGATGATGATTGAAAAAAAAAATAGGAAGTGGTACCTAGAATCCTACAGAAGATGTGTGACTGCTTTCCTTCTGAGTCTTCTAAAATGGTTTTTATTCTGTATCTCTCCTTCAGCTGATTTGCTTCGTAATGAATAGCTACATAATTTTGTCTTCACTGGGTTGTTTGTTTTTTACTGTATTTGTTTAATTGGCAGAATGTCTTGTGTTGGTTAGAATCAGACAAAGCTGATTAAAAATCCCTATTCCAGCTCTGAAAGTATTTTACTAACAGAGGCCACAAGTACAGGTTTTCTCTTAGCAGCCTACTTTTGGCAAAACTATTAATAGTGTTTTTTTCACTCTCAAAATGTACTTGCTTAGACAGTAAATTCCATAGTCACTCCAGCTTTAAAGGTTTCATCCTTATTCTTTTGGGATTATTGATAGAACATGAATACCCTTCACTTGAATTTGTTCCATTGAGAAAATTGAAATTTTTTAAAATAAAGAATAGTTATAAATGTTAAAGTATTTTCAGTATTAGGCTTCTCAAGAATGCAATGATATAAAATTATACCATTTCCTAAATTTCCTTATTTATTTAACGTTTAAAAATACTTTGATGCCACTTTTACTTTCAATTCACAGCCTACTTATAGTTATCAAAGCCCTTAACATAATTTGACAGGTGACTTTTAGTCAATAAATCTTTAGTGAAATAAATAAATATAGAAGAGGTCATTTCTTAAGGAATTGAAATCTAACTTTAAGATATTAGCCAGAGTAAACACATAAAAAATAAAAGAAATATGGAGAAAAGATAAAATGCTACATGGATGAAGCTTTTCTGTGTTCTGCATAATTTTTGTCATCCTGGTTAAAGCCAAAGAAATGAATACTCTTTGAAATAAGCAGTTGTTCCTAGGTACAGGTGTAACTGTACCTAGGTACAGGCTGTAACTCACCATTACTAAAAGGGTCTTTAGTAGCCAAACTTCATAGACATAAACAAGTTGAGAAATTGAGTTAATGAAGATTATAATGTTATGGTATCAAGGAGCAGTATAATTTAAACCATACCACTTGAAGGAAATGAGCAAAAAAATAAACAGCTGGGAAATGGATAAGGAAAAATAAAATCAAACAGATGAATGAAAGTACATTAAGAACATAGTATGTGTTATGCAGATGTGACTATTTCAACCATAGTATAGCAGTGTAATAATGAACTCAAGTTAGTAACTGAGCCTTCATCCCTGAAGCACCATATCCAGAAAATGACTTAAGGACTGATGACTATACCTAAATATATCTGTATTTCTTATGACTCTGATAATACACTAGGAAACTAGAAATCTTTCTAGTTTATTGTGGCCAATGACTAAGGGCAAATTTGACTAAACACCCCTATTCTCCTTCCTGGAACGTCATATGCATAGGTGATCAAAGAACTTCAAACATAAGGCACACATTTTATAACATTTTAATTTAAACCAATACAAGACTTTTATAATTATTATAATTTAATGAAATTAAATACTTTATTTCAGTAGAATAATCAGTTGAATAATCAAAGTATTACTATGAGTTTACTAAATGTCAAAGATGGTTTACATGCCCATTTAAAATACTACATATTCAATTAAAAATGAAGTTGATTTCATTCTAAGAAGTTATTTCTGGTTTATTTATTTATTCATTCAGTAAAATGTTCACAGATAATAGTGGACAAGGCATAACATTTCATATTACAGAATCTTGCAATAAAATAACATTAACTTGGTCTAAATATTAAGACTACTGTGTTTAGGAAAATTTAGGGAATTTTTATTCTTGCCATTTGATTTGTCTTGTCAAGCTCGATGTTAGGTAGTTTTCTATTCACTTTGCAACCCATGACTATTAAGTACAGATCACCTTGAATTATGTAACTTATCTATCAAACATTCCTCACTTCTTCTTTCCTAGCCTTTTTTTCTTTTGCTTTTTTCTTCTAATTACATTTTACTTTGCTGTACATGGTGTGTGCATAATTTTAAGTTACCTTCTTATTTTAGAAGTTACAATGCATTTTTTGAAAACAAAATTAATAATATTGAATATGTGATTTAAGAAAAAATAATTTGTGAAGTATCTTTCCAAATTACATTCTTCTTCCTGTGTTTCCTACACCCTCAGGATCTCAAGGAGTAAGTCTTGGTTCTCCCATCAGGTTCACTTCCTTCTTCCCAAAACCTTGCTATCATTAACAGAATCCATAAACCTTAGGTGGCTTGATAATAGCCAAAGATATTCATCACACTTAAAGTAAACCTACTTAAGTAGAACACATTATATGGTTGAGTCTTTTTAAACTGTCAATATAAGAAACCAGAATGGCCCCATCAGAAGGAATTGTGCTTTCACTATAGTATCAAACAGGGATGCTTTGTGTCAAGCTGTTGTTAACATATACTCTTTTCTCCCCTTTATATTTTATTTTTGCATGTTTGATTATGACGAAGACATTGCCATCTTTAATTTGTCCACACCAACAAGCACCAATGGAGATAAGTAAATTAAGGTGCAGAATAATAAGAAAAAAACATGTAATTAGAAATAGATTTTTATTTTTAAAACTTTCTTCAAAAATGCCTATATTAATAGAAATAAAGATCAGTTTTTGAGTAGGTATATATTTCTTACAAGAAAAACGTGTCCCCACAATGTCTGAAACTTGAGTATATTTCTTAGAAATATAATGTATTCACGCATTAAACAAAGACTTGTTGAGGATCTGCTCTATTGCCGACCAGTTTGAGGGGCAGGGACTACTGTTCCATGCCCACATACTGTCTCTATTTCTTTCTGGGATAGGCTGCCCAACTGGAACCTCCATCCTCCAACCTCCAAGGGGTTATGGCTAAGGAATTAACATTTTGCATGACAGGAGATGTGTCTTACTTCTCTTACCTCACCCTTGAAGTTCACAGAACCAGGCTGAAGGGCTACCAATGGACAATATGAACAAATATTTTCACTGTTCTGAGCTTATCTGTTTTAAGACATCACTTTAGCAAGTCACTTTGGCTGCTCCCCTGAACTGCCCAGACCACCTTGAAACTGCAATCTGGGGAAAAAAATTCATGCCTGGTACAGGAAGTGTCCTCTTGGACTTTCTGGGACATGATGACAGGTGTCCATTCTGATTTCTTTTTGGTCTATAGCATCCCAATTGTTAAAAATGTTTAAAATCCCTGCAAATAATTACTCCTCAAATATGTGATATTTAATTATTATACCTGAATATAATTACAAAATTTGTTTATAAATCAGATGAATGTAGTTATTATAGGATAAAATCCTTCTCAAATATTTTAAAGTGACCTTTCTTATAAAATAATTTTACTTGGTAAATAGAATATATTTGGCTTTAAGGTTCAAAATATATTCTGTTTCGACATGTTTCATTGCTTTTGGAAAAGGTGTGATAAGCATGAAGTAGAGACAAAAATAACTTCTGCTTTAAACTAGAACTTGAAGACTGACCTCATCACTGTCCTTTACAAAGCTGTATTAAGGTACACAATTAGCTAAATACATACACCTGTACAAAAAGCCCTAATAAGATTTTACATAAATATTATTACTACTACATTGAAAAATCAGTTTGCAAATCTTTATCTTGCTCGCTCATTCACTAATATTTTTCTACTCTAATAGAGCTTATAGTCTATTGTGGGGAGAGGCATAATGCCAAATGATTACACAAACACATGTGCAGGTTCAATTGTGACATGTGATCTACAAAACAGTACATAGCACACTGAAGGCCTATTAACTGGAAAGTTGGCATAGTCAAGAAACTCAGCCAAGGTTCCCATGAGGAAATGAAGTTTAGCTGAGATATAAAGGTTAATTGGAAGAGCTGAAGAGGAAAAGGAAGAGAAATTCAGAAAGAGGAAGTGGATTTTTCATGGACTTGTGGGGAACACAGCATGTGCAATATAGGCTGAGGAGAGCCCATGGCTGGTTCACTTAGCTAATAGCAAGATTTAGCACAAGGGTGGGTGAAAGGCAAGTGTACTGGGCAGATGGGACAAACACAGGCCATTAAGGTCTCTATTTTTGCTTGCATTTGGTATCCATAAAACTAAAAGTGTAGAGGATTCAATGAGAAAGAATTTAAAGTGATTCTCAAAATGGAGTATGCATCAGAATCACCTTCAATCTGTTTAATACAAACTGTGGCATCTTACCTCTGAAGTTTTTAATTCAGACCTGAGAATTTACTTTTTTTTTTTTTTCCTTTTTAGGGCCAGACCTGTATCATATGGAAGTTCCTGGCTAGGGGGGTCAAATCAGAGCTGCAACTGCCTGCCTACACCACAGCCACAGCAACGCTTGGTCCATGCTGCATCTGTGACCTATGCTTCAGCTCATGGCAATGCTGGATCCTTTAACCCACTGAGCAAGGCCAGGGATCTAGCCCTCATCCTCATACTAGTAATGTTCTTAACCTGGTGACCACAATGGGAACTCTGAGAATTTGCATTTTTAAAAACTTCCTGGGGAGAATACTTTGAGAACCACCAAACCCTCAACAACTACAGAACTGTAGTATCTTACTTTTCTACTGCTACATAATAAACTCTTCAAAAATTTAGTTACTTAAAACAGTTTAAGATCTCAGAGCTCTATGGGTTAACTGAGCTTGGCTGGGTTGTTTCCTCTTGAAAAATCTATTCTGCACTTCTGATTTTTTTGGCAATCTTAGAGTCCCTTGTTTTGTAGATCGCTTCACATGACATTGTCCCTGTATGTGTTTTTCTCCAAATCTCCCATTTTTAAAAGGTTGCTAGTCAAATGGAATTAGAATTCACCCTGATGGCCACATTTTAAACTTAATTATCTCTGTAAAGAGCTTATCTCCAAATAAGGACATATTCTGAGATACTGGGGACTAGAACATCAGCATATGAATTAGGAGGGGACTTAATTCAGCCCTTAACATGGTATCAGCCTTGATTCAAAGGGAAGAGCTACAGGAAAGTGTGAATACTGGCAGATTTGGTTCTTTTGTTAGACTGGCTTTGCATATTAACTACCACATTTCCTTATTTTGACAAAATACCAGGTGACAGGGAAGTATGGAAGTAACTGCCACATTTTTTTTTAATATACACAGTAAATGTTTTCACTATTCTTATATTCACTCATTTTTTAAATTTTTTTATAGTCAATATTTACTACCAAGAATAAAGTCAAAGTCAAGGTAACTAACACAATAAAAGACTTATTTTGTTTCTACATTGAAAAAAACATATGAACTTCACTCATTAAAAAATTTGCTACTGACATTATCAAGTATTAAAATTGAAATAAAATAGAGGACAGCTTTATTACTTTTAATTGTATACAATGATGTTTAAAATATCTTCTCTCCCAATTGGTTCTGAATATCATGTCCTTCTTTAGTTTCGTTTCAGATGCAGATGGAATATTGTTAGAATGATAAATTAGAAAAAAAAAGTCTTCTCTCCTTTACAAGACTTCATTTCACAGTTACTACATACAGTTCCTGATGTAGTTAAATTCAGTAATATATTTCTATATTAAAATTTTTTTCTCAATCACTTCAAATTTTTTTAAAGAGACATTCTAATTAAAAACTGAAAAATTTTACTTATGCAAAATATGTTTTAAAATACATTTTTATTTTAGTTGTGGTACACATGATTAAGTGAGAATTTAATCATTTTCCTTAAGGAAAGAAATACAAGAAACGTAATCCTCAGATTCATATTGAGGCAAGGGATAGATGGGCACCAAGATAAACATTTTCAACTAGCCTCTTGTTTACACTTCTTGAGGCAGGAGATAGATACAACTAGCCTCTTGTTTACACTTCCTAAGGCAGGAGATAGGTGGGATCCAGGATAAAAATTTACAACCAGCCACCTATCTATACTTCAAGATAGAAATAACAACAGGCACAAAGAAAATAATTGTACTTTGACTTCTGTGACCTTGATAAGTGATGGTAATGACAGGATCAATTGACCTTCTTGGGCAAAAGACTGAGAGGTCGCATATTTCCCATCCTCAGGGTGAGGGAGACCCGACTACACATTCATAGAGAGACCCGTCTCAGTTAGAAAAGGAGCAGGGGCAAGGCTATAATAAGTCTAAATAACCTTCCCACCATGCTTTGCTTTGGAACCCATCTTGGCCAAAAGATGTTCACACAGATGGAGAGGGCCCTGGATCCAGTCAAGTGTGAAAGATAAAACAAGATAATTGGCCAAAGGAAGACAAAGACCCAGAAAAACTATCCTATATTAGTGGTTTAAATCACCTTCCTGGTACGCTCCTCAATCAGGGGGACAGCCATACCCCTGCTCCATTGGGGTGTATATTACTGCTTTGCTTCTGCCTTAGATAAAAGAGACTAATTCTCTGTGTGTTTTCCCACACATTGTATTGTGTTTTTAACAATAAACTTTATACCTTATTTTTATAGTCTTTGCCTCCTTGAAATAGTCTTGCTTTGAACAGGGGGCAAGAATGAGGGCGATTCTGTTTTTAACTTCTAGCTAGTCTATTGGCTAGGATTCCTGGTTTTCACCCAGGCTGCCCAGGTTCAATTCCTGAGTAGAGAATTAAGATCTTGCTTCAAGCTATCACCCAGTGCTATCTCTCCAAGGTCAATATTACTGAAAATAATTTTATTTTTTGCTTTTATTTAACATGATTTAATTCATTGTGTTAGAGAAACTATTCACTGATGATTTATACAATTCTTGGGCTACAAACTGGACCTCTAAGAGTGAACAAGATAGGCACATCATCCCTTCCTGGAGTGAATTTTCTAATGGGGAGACAAACATCAAAAAGTTAGCCTATTATGATACAATGAGAATTTATTGAAAACAGAGTATGTAAGTTTAAAAAAGGATAATTTAATCTGAAAACTAAAATAAATAGGATTTAAATGGGAAAAGTAGGGTTATGTTGTGGTGTTTAGGGGGAGTTTTCCAGAGGGAATTGATGGCATATGTAAACAGAAGTGACATAATCTTTAATTCATTAGAATTGAACAAATTCAAACCACAAAAATTCAACGTTATTTGAGAAATGGGCCTGGAGAAATAATTAGGGACCAGATCAATAAACTATGAACAGATTATTTACTGTTATTCATCAACTTTTATTTCATTTGTACTTGATGATGATTTAGCTTTATACTTTTTTGAATATGTAACATATTTCCTTGCATCATATATTAGTAACCAAAGGATCACATTGAGTACAATTTAAAAAAGTCACTAAAGACCATCAAGGGAGTTCCTACTGTGGCATAGTTGGCTAAGAACCCGATTGCAGGCGCTCAGGTCACTACAGAAATTGTGGCTTTGATTCCCTACTGGCGCAGTTCTGGTTTGCCCCAGATCTGGTGTTGCTGCAGCTGCAGCTGCAACTGGGATTCAATCCCTGACCCTGCGACTTCCATATGCTGCAAGTGCAGCCATAAAATGAAAAAAAAAAAAAAAAAAGAACAAAAATCATGAAGAAGTTGTCATTGTTATTTTAAAAAGCCGCATTAAACTGAGGAGAACATTTGCACTTCTGCTTCTATCCCTTAATTTTTGTTGCTTTTTTTGTCTTTACTATGTTAATGTTTTTATGTATTGTCCTTTAACCCTAAGTTTTCTCAACTCTTTTGTCCCTAGTTTTATAATAAACAAACTCAATGTCCCAAACCAGTCCTTTTACCATGCTTTCTATGACACAGTTGTTATTTCAATTAATCTTTTTTTAGCCTTAGCATTAGTTTTTAAAAGAAATTCTCATGGAGGATGCATTTCCTTGATTCATTGATATATGAGAATTTCTGCCTTTTATCTTTTTATTAGAAGGACAGAGTATATGATTTTAAAACTCTGGATCTTTCTCTTATTCGTGTATGCTATTTCTTTATAGTATTTCATGGACAGTTTGCATTTGTCCTCTGATTCTAAGGTTAGTCTCCAATATGTTTTTTTTCTTATTGCACTCCTTAAAAAAAAAAAAAAAAGAAATGATCTTTATAGTTGAATAATGTAATATAAATGTGCCTTGATGCTAGTAATTTTATATCAAATTTTCCCTTATAATTTTAATTTCAATCAAAATATTCATCTGGTCTTTAATTTAAAGAAAGCTTGTCCTTATGTTTGAATTTCTGTTCCATTCACTGAGTATTTTACCACTAGGCACTAATTATCTTTATGTTAAACCAGTGATACCTGTTCTTCTTATCCATAATTATTTCTCAATTTACTTTAATAATTTTGCATGTTTTTCCTCTGTTTCCTCCATAACATTAATTGATTTTACTCTTTCTAGGCAAGGTATGATGGTGATGTTTTGTTAAGCAGGAGGTCTAGAGGCTCTCAGCAAGTTTCTGCATCCTAGCTTTATAGTTTACTAGGCCTATGACTTGGCAAGTTGCTTAGTCAATCGGTGCTAAAGTTGTATCATTTATTTAAATGAACAAACTAGTATTTTTTACCTTAAAGTGTCATTGTGAGTACTAAAAGAGATAACACAAGCAATGTGATTATGAGTTCCTGGCATATAGTAGTTACTCAATAAATATTAGATAGTATTATTTTTTATTAAATTTATTTAGAAGGTACACAGTGACTCAGTAGATTGTTCTGGATCTATTTCTCTAGTTCAGCTTCTTTATTATCTCATTCTGTTGTTTCATCAGCTCCTTTTTGAACTTATTATGATAGAATTATTAGTTCTTAATTCTTCAAACAGTAATAGGAAATCAATTTCAATCCTTTGAAAACATTCGCTTCCATCTTGAATTTTCCATCTGCCTTTTTACATGTTAAATAACATGATTTATGTTTTGGTGGTTTTCCTTCTGTGTTTGCACAATAGGACAATTTTCAAGGCATTTATTTCATTTTAATTTAGCTTAATATTGATAAATTTGCCTAGACATTGTATTTTCAAGTGACATGGGAAAATTTATTATGAGCTTGTCTGGGATTACTTTGTACTGGCCTCGGCCAATTGGATTACTTTGTATTGGCCAACTTAAATGAGATATGAGGAACCAAATATCTTTGCTCATATATCCAGTGCCTCAGCTTGGGAAAGTAGAGTGACAGGAAATTGGTTAGAATTCTCATCTCCACTCCTCTCTTATTTTTCCAAAGTCTCTATGTATCTACCTGGTATCTTTCTCCAACAATGGAGTGGGCTTTCTTGAATGGAAACTTAATTCATAAGGCTGCCTCAGTCTGAAACCACATAGTAGCACTTTGATTTTATTCTATTGACTCAACAAGTCACAAGGCCAGCCTAATTGTGGGTAGTAGACATAGAGGCTAATTTGTGATGGAGGAGAAGCACATTTGTACAGATGCCGGGGCCAGCTCAGCAGGATGGGGCTGAAGAACGGGTGCTGTGGAACTTAAGGAAAAATAGTTAACACAAAACAAGACACAGAGACATTTATCTTAAGTCGAGGTGGGAGCCAGGGAACTCAAGGTCTCCGGGACCAAGAGCGTGGGGGACTCAAGAGCGCCCTGCCTCAAGAAACCACACTGCTTTTATTCTCAGATCAAGTGAGGAGTGGCCATGGGTGGATGATACAGGGTTTGTTTAAAGCCACTTAGGTGGTAAAGGGTTAAGCTCTTACTCTGACCTCTAGGCACATAACAGTTCTTAAGCTTAAGTCACTTATGCCTTTAGGTCTTTGTTCTTAAGCTTAAGTCATTTACCAGCACTGTGACTGTTTTTCAAAGCAGGAAGATGGGATAAAATAAGACAAGAAGATGGGATAAAGTAAAGAAGGACAAGATGGAGTTTTCAAGGAAACATGTCTTGCAACATACAGAGATGGAAATAATTGGCATTCACCATTATATATTCTCCAGGGTCTAAAATAGTTCTATCACATTGTAACTGGCACATGTCTGTTGGTTGGGTGAATGAATATCATCCTCGTCTTTACATAAGTTTCTTTATTTATATTTTAAAACAGCAATGGTCCCTTCTTTCTCTCCTCCTCATTCTCCTCTTCTTTTCCCTTCTTCCTCCCCACCCCTTTTTCTGTCACTATTGTCCTTTGGGACAAATACTGTTTTGTTTTATATATTTTTTTTAAATTACAGTTGATTTACAATGTTGTTCTAATTTCTGCTGTACATCAAAGTGACTCTGTCATAAATATATATACATTCTTTTACTTATATTAGCTTCCATTATGTTCTATCACAAGTGATTGGATATAGTTCCCTGTGCTATACAGCAGGACATCATTGCTTATCCATTCTAAATGTAATAGTTTGCATCTACTAACCCCAAACTCCCAGTACATCCTCCCCTTATTCTTCTTATTTTTCCTCTTTTTTTTTGTCTTTTTTTTTGCCTTTTCTAGGGCCGCTCCTGCGGCATATGGAGGTTTCTAGGCCAGGGGTCTAATTGGAGCTATAGCCACCAGCCTACACCAGAACCACAGCAACGCGGGATCCGAGCCCCGTCTGCTACCTACACCACAGCTCGCGGCAACTCCAGATCCTTAACCCACTGAGCAAGGCCAGGGATCAAACCCGCAACCTCATGGTTCCTAGTCGGATTCGTTAACCACTGTGCCACGAGGGGAACTCCTATTTTTCCTCTTTCACCACAGACTATTATTATGATAAAAATTCTCGGAATATATTGTGGGGAAGGTTTCCATATGTTATTCTTCTGAAATATATTGGCTTTCAAATAATGATATATAACACAGCACTAAAACTGAGGTTAGGGAGTTCCAATTGCAGCTCAGCAGAAAAGAATCTGACTAGTGTCCTTGAGGACACAGGCTCAATACCTGGCCTTGCTCAGTGGGTTTAGGATCTGGCATTGCTGTGAGCTGTGGTGTAAGTCACAGATGCATATCGAATCCCGCATTGCTGTGGCTGTGGCATAGGCCAATGGCTACAGCTCCGATTTAGTCCCTAGCCTAGGAAATTCCGTATGCTGTGGGTATGGCCCTAAACAAACAAACAAAAAGATAAACTGAGGTTAGTACAAAGAACTAAGCAAATGTTCTGATTTGTGTGTTTACAAAAATATATATTTTATGAACATGAGACTTGTGGATTCAGAAGATATTTAATTGGGAAAGTCAAGAAACCTGTTTTTTTTTTTTTTTTTTGAGAGCCTCTTGAAAAATTGCAAGGTTTTTTCTAATTTCTTCAATCCTTTATTGTACATTTAATCAAGCACAAAGTCCTTCATTGTACCATAACCTTTGCAATGTGGTCTGTTTTCTCTTTGGAATTTGTTCCTTAAGATTCTGTACTTCTTCAAAAGAGCTTGGATACATAAGGGAGCTTATTTGCTGCTTCTGTGGAGGAGAAGTTGGCCCACACTTACTTACTTTCTTTCTTTCTTTCTTTCTTTTCATTTCATTTCCTGGCTTTGGACTATCCTTATTCCATGAGGTGAATATGTAAGAAACTGCATGGATGCTATCTATCTGTTTCTACCTCTGGATATTTCTTCCATTCTTTCATTCTGTTTTCACTGACAGGTGAAATGGGCTTATGATGCTGCCATTTGGTGGTTGCTCCCCCTGAGTGAGTGATGTTTCTATTTTGAATTCTCCATTCAGATCTTTTATCTCACCCTTGGTGAAACATCATACAGGTAGAGCTGATGCTGCTCCCTTCACGCAATGGCCTTCCTCTGAGAAATTTATTCTGAAGATCTTACTTTGGCATTATCTAAGCATTGTGGAAAATATTATTCTTATTTCACAACTTACTCTTGCTTGTTACTAAAGTAATAAAATACAAATGCTTAAGTATCGTATGTTCCTTGGAGTTCCTGGGAGGGATCTATGTTTCTCAAGAAGGCTGATGAGAAAGTGTATGGGTTGCCTAAATCAATGTGTATTTCTATTAATTTAGGATTAAATATATGAAAACAACTAGGAAAAATATAAAAACTGTTACTATGCTTTCATTTGTAATTTTACACTAAGGCATCCTGGAAATTTAGCTGTATGTAGTTAATAGTGTTTAATAAATGATAAATGTATTTTTCATAATTCTTATAATTGGGGCTCTTCAAAGGAAGAAGCAATAGGGGAACTAATATATGTATATTAATATTATAAATTATTTACATAAAATGTTATATTTTATATTTGATAAATACTATATTAATATAATATCATAACATATTAATGAGAAATTTGTTTTAAGGGATTGGCTTATGCAGTTATGGCTGGCAAATCTAAAATTCATATGGCAAGTTGACAGGGTAGAGATTTGTATAAGAGACTGTAGTCTTGAATCTGAAAACTGAAAACTCAGGATTTCTGTGCTATAGTCTGGAAGCAGAATTCCTTCTTTGAGAAACTCCATTCTTTGTTCTTAAGTTCTTCAAGTGATTAAATGAGGCTCATCCACATTATGAGGGATAATCTGCTTTGCTCAAGTCAATTGATTGTTTGTGTTAATCACATCTAAATGTTACCTTTTCAGAAGATCTAAATAGCTATTTTTCCAAAAAAGACAGACAGGTGGCCAAAAAATACAGAAAATAAGATGTTCAAACATCACTAATTATTAGAGAAATGCAAACCAATACTACAGTGAGGTATCACCACGCCTCAATCAGAATGGCCATCATCAAAAAGTCTATAAACAATAGGTGCCAGAGAGGATGTGGAGAAAAAGGAACTCCCCTACATTATTGGTGGGATGTAAGCTGGTGCAACCCTTATGGAAAACAGTATGTAGATTCCTCAAAAAACTAAATATAGAGCTACCTACCAGAAAATACCACCCCTGGGCATCCATCTGGAGAAAACCATAATTTGAAAAGACACATGCACCCCAATGTTCATTGCAGCACCATTTACACTAGCCAAGACATAGAGACAACCTAAATGTCCATTGACAGAGGAATGGAAGTTCCTCTTGTGGCTCAGTGGAAACGAATCTGACTAGCATCCATGAGGACACAGGTTCGATCCTTGGCCTCACTTAGTGAGTTAAGGATCTGGCATTGCCATGAACTATGGTATAGGTCACAGATGCAGCTTGGATCTGACATTGTTGTGGCTGTGGTATAGGCGGCCTAAAAAACAAACAAACAAACAAAAAGAATGGATAAAAATGGTTGGTACATACATACAGTGGAATATTACTTAACCATAACCTATGGTTATGATACTGTTGGAACAGGCAACAAACTAGCAGATTAGCCAGATGTTTAACAGAAAGATCTGAAGAATGAAATAGTTATTGTGGGCCTTGATAAGCTTCAACATATATATGGATGTCTGGAAAGCTGAATATATACTCAGAGCTTTGTTTACAACAGCAGAAACCAAAGATGGCTCAACTTTCTACCTATCCTAGGCTGAACATGAAGACTTGTACACATATAAAGGAAAAGCAAAGGAGGTCCATCAAAAAGAAAAATCTGAGATAGGCTTATCAACTGTCTATTGGGTGAATGGATCACCCAATCTTCACATAGATCCTTTAGTAATGGGTGGAACCTTATTGGCTTAAGGTCTTTGAAAACACCTCAGACCAATGACTGACTGACAGTAGTGCTTTGTGGACACAGAGGTGACACCTAAAAAGCCAAGATTAATATTGAAAACAAGCATTCATGGCAAAAGGTAGTACTATAGAGGCATAAAGCATTAATAAGAAGCCTAGTGCTGGTCACTACCTAGGAATTCCTGTTGTTTGTGTTCCCCTCAAATTGACATGTTGAAACTCTAATGCCTAGGAATCGGCATTAGGAGGTAGGACCTTTGGAGGTGCTTGGTCATGAGGGCAGAGGGAGATTGTTATTCTTATAAAAGAAACCACACGCAATTTCTTAGTCTCTTCCACCCTGTGAGATACAATGAAAAACTGGCCATTGAAGAAGTGTACCCTCATCAGACACTGAATCTGTTGGTACTTTGATCTTAGATTTCCTAACCTCTAGAATTGTGATAAATAAATGATTGTCATTATAAAGCCACTCAGTTTATGATTGTTATAACAACCTGGGTAGACTAAGATATGATTTACTATAAGATTCTAAAACTAGTTTGTGCAGAAGTTTGCACTAAAATTTAGTAAATTTTGGTAAATTTACTAAAAATATTGAATTTCACTTAAATGGGTAAATTGTATAGAATATAAATTGTACTTCAGTATAATTTCTTTTAAAAGGTTATGAATGACCCTCATCTTTAGTACTTATTTTAACTCCGCCACCCACACGTAACTAAAGGTTTTAAGCTAAAGACTGCCACAAACCAAAATCAAGTATTGTCTTTAATACTTGGAATTAAAAAGGTCAACAATGAAAGTGTCTGAGATTAGACCATTTAGAAGTCACAGAAGGAAATCATTTCAAGTCAGCAAACACACACACAAAAATTAGGTGTATAACTTAAACCTAATCTGTGATGTAACAGGTGATATTATTCATCAAGGCAAAAAGGGAAAAAAGTGAAAATTTCAGAGTAAACCACCATGAGAAATAGAAAAGGGAAAGAAGAAAATCAAAGCAAATGCATCAGTGTTGCAATTTTTGTAATAAATTTGAGAACTTAAAATTACCTTGCTTTTTCTAACTTATGATTCAAGGGCACATTTCCCTAGGGGAAAGTGATGCTGGGTATTTGGCAATATTACATTTAGTTATATCGCATGTGGAAAGTAAATAATAGATCCTTATGCTCAGTTAAATTCGAGAGAAAAGGAAACTCGTAATCATGTAGTTCAAATCCTAAAGGATTTAGATTTCCTATACCTATTGCAAGAGAGCCCTCATAAGATTCCTAATTCAGGTTTTTTCTAGAGAAGTAAAGGGCAATTTGTGCAATCCTTGAAATTCCATATTTAAAAAGAATCACAGTGTATCAGAAATTAAAAACATTCTTCCAGAGACTCCCTCTTGAGTGCTGATAAGGAAGGAATACACTAACATCAGTAGAATAAAAGCTGTAGTACACAACATTTAAGTGTAACTTGTTTCAAGAGAAAGATCTGGTCAATAATTACTATAATATCCTGATCAACTAAATTCTAGTACTTTAAATATATTCTGTGCTTAAAATTATTATATGTTCAAATTCATCTGACTTTTATATTTCAATTAAGTAGAAGTTTCATTTGAATACTGAAATTCCATATCTACTTTTAGGTAAAGTATCAATAATTACAGTAATAACAGTATTTATTATCAATAAATATTGGAGTTCCTGTCGTGGCTCAGTGGTTAACGAATCCGACTAGGAATCATGGGGTTGCGGGTTCGATCCCTGGCCTTGCTCGTCGGGTTAAGGATCAGGCATTGCCCTAAGATGTGGTGTAGGCTGCATAAGCGGCCTGGATCCCCCGTTGCTGTGGCTCTGGTATAGGCTGGCATCTACAGCTCCGATTAGACCCCTAGCCTGGGAACCTCCATATGGCATGGGAGCGGCCCAAGAAATGGGAAAAAGACAAAAATAAATAAATAAATAAATAAATAAATAAATAAATAAATAAAAATAATAAATATTTATTCCATGCCTACATTAGCCAGACAAAAAGATGGAGACAACCCTTGTGCCAATGGAAATTACATTGTAGTGCCAGAAGACAAGATTTAAGTCAAACCATTGAATAATAATAGTAATAATATATTAGATACTAATAAGTGGCATGAAGAAAATAAGAGAGTAATGATATTGGGAAGGGGAATGGAGAATCACAGCTTTAACTGGTATCTAGGGTAGGGTTCTTTAAAGGGTAACATTTGAGCTACTGCTCTAAGGAGGAGACATGCAAATACCTGGCGCAAAACCTTTGCAGGAAGGAGAGCAAGCACTTTTAAACAACCAGAGCTGGCACAAGCCAGGTTTAAGACTCAGAAAGTTCATTGAATTGGATGAGTGCTGAGTTGGGAAATCAGGGTACCAAATGGGGTTAGGAATATAAACAGACATTACAATGGAGGACATTTTAGCCTACCACATAGAGCTCGTATGTATTCTAAGTGTAATAATATACAGAGCAATAATATTAAAGTATTTAACTGAAAAATAGGTTAGAACTAGGAAAAATCATTTCCCTTCATAAGCTGAAAACAATAAAGTACCAAATCTTTTTATAGCTAAGTAAAGGTTATTATACCGTACCTAGAATTATAGTCCTTTATATCCTTTAGAGCAGATAAATAGGTGCATAATTTGAAAACAGGTAATGAAGGAAAGAAAATAAAAACTAAATTAATAATTGAAAAATGGAATTATCAATAAAAGAAGAGCCTCGTAAATTATGAGCCAGTTAGGAAAATATTTATCTTACATGAATTTTGATTATATAGTCCCAATAGAAGCCCAGTGCTTCTGTGTGTGTATGTGTGTGTGTGTGCGTGTGTGTGTGCACGTGTGTGCATGTGTGTGTGTGTGTGCGCGTGTGCACGTGTGAATGCACTTCTCATGGGTACAGGGATCTTCAATGGCCTCAAGTTTAAAGATTCTATGCTTCTTAAATGTATTTGGTATGCCGGTATCCTTCATTGAGGGTCTTTGGGATATTATTGAAAGCTGAATATGTCAAATTTTTGGGAAATATGCTATATTTGTATATTGGGCATGTAAAAATTATTTACATAGGGAATTGGATCTTGGGGTAATATCAGTATCACCACTGGTAGGTGGAAATTTGAAAGACAATGATCAAAATAAGTAGAATTTGGGAAAGAAAGAACTAGGGTAAGGAAGCCTGGCTAGCACCATTGGTAACTTGGCAGTGGCAACCTGTTAAAATCTAATTTTTTTTTTCCCATAGATTTAGGAAATGTTATACTTGGTACATGGCTATAAAATTTCTATTCATATATTGCAATTGTTTTCCCTGTTGTTATGTTTTAATTATCTCCCATCACTCAGTTGGTTTTGATGCAATTGCCTGTTAGTATTGTAGAGAATAAAGATAGAAGGCAAGGAAAGTCACCTTGTTCTACATTAGCCTCCTCACTTGCACTGAAGGAGTAGCATCTAATAGGGAGATGGTGTCCAGGAATTCCAAGAAGAGCATTGATGAGCACAAAGGCAGAAACAGTTCTGGAAGAGGGGAATATAAGAAAGATAAGCAATAACTAAATGAACAATTAAAAATACATGTGATATGGTGCCTAGTTTTAAAATGTACTAGAAGAGTTGGGTGTTAAAATCTCATACTATGATTGTATTCCCATCAGTTTCTCCTTTTATGTCTGTTAGTATCTGGTGTATGTATTTGGGTGCTCCTATATTAGGGGCATATATATTGATGAGTGTAATATCCTCTTCTTGAATTGATCATTTTATCATTAAATAGTGTCCTTCTTTGTCTTTCTTTATGGCCTTTGTTTTAAAGTCTATTTTGTCTGACATGAGAATTGCAACTCCAGCTTTCCTGTCTTTTCCATTTGCATGAAATATCTTTTTCCATCCTCTCACTTTCAATTTATATTTGTCTTTTGCCCTAGGGTCTCTTGAAGGCAGCATATTGTAGGCTCTTATTTTTTTATCCTGTCTGCCACTCTATGTCTTTTGATTGGAACATTCAGTCCACTGACATTTAAGGTAATTATTGATAAATATGTATTTACTGCCATTTTAAACTTTATTTTCCGGTTGATTCTATGTTTCTCCTTCCTTCCTTCCTTCCTTCCTTCCTTCCTTCCTTCCTTCCTTCCTTCCTTTCTTTCTTTCTTTCTTTCTTTCTTTCTTTCTTTCTTTCTTTCTTTCTTTCTTTCTTTTTGATTGGATGGTTTCCATTTATTTTATGCTTATGTCTTCTTCTTTTTAGTTTTTGTGAATGTATTGTTTGGTTTTGCTTTGTGGTTGCCCTATTTTTCAAGTATGTTAACTCCTTCCTATATATGCTTGCTTTAGCTTGATAGTCATATAGACTCAAACATATTCTTAAAAAAAAAAGTCTAGATTTTCTTACTTTCTTTCCCCACATTGTGTGAATTTTATGTCCTCTTTTTTTTTAACATCTTCGTGTTTATCCTTTTGCTATTCCTTGTGTTTATTGTTGCTTTTACAATGTTTTTTTCTTTTAGATCATCTGTATACTGGCTTAAGTGATTACTTTCCAATTGTGATTTCCTCCATCCTATTTCTTCTTTGTTTTTTTTGTATTAGAGGAGACTTTTCAATGTTTCTTTCATAATAGGTTTAATATTGCTGTATTCGTTTAGCTGTAACAATATTTCCTAATCATTAACTCTTGAGTCAGCCTTTTGGAGACTGAGGGGAGCCCTGGGAGGCTAAAGGAAAACCTTTTACTTCAACACACAAAGATTTAGGGTCTGGTACATAGTTTCAGTAACTGTTGACCAATGGAAAATGAGAGAATTGTTGGGTTAATTTTCCCTTGATTCCTTCCTCAATTTAATTCTGAGACAAATTCTAAAAAAGGACATATAAGCTACAAACTACACAATAGTTGTATTCCCAGTTCAACTCACCAAGGCGAACAAACTTCCTTTAAAAAAATGGATTATTATGTATTGAAATCAAACATTTAGGAAGAACTGGTAAAAGAGCAATACTCTTAAGTAGCTGTCAATTGTATATACCTATATTTATGAATGTATACATTTACCGGAACACTTTTCCTTGGTCTATCTTTAAATTCTACAACCAGATTCCCACTGAATATCTAGTATGATCTATATGATCGCATGGATGCTTTCAGAATGCTAAATTGCATATCTATCTACTTGTATTAAAATGGTGTTGTAACAGTGGGTAGTAGTTTGGAGCATGTTTTGGTGATAGCTAGTATTGATTCAAGGAATGTTTCAGGTTTTAGGCTCAAGGACACAAAGATTTGTACATTCTGGACACTTTTTAGATGGGTAGGATGGGAAGAGGACCTGAAATTAGTTCTGGTTGTTTGTTACATGTAAGTTAAACATTTATTTTCAAGCGTGAGATTTTTTTTTTTTTGGCAACCACAGTGGCTCGTTCATCAGCCTTGAGTCCTGAGTGATTATGATAAGCAGAAACTCCCTAATGTTCTGAGACTCTGTGATATATGTGTAGACTGATTGAGAAATTACTAAAGTACCAAGTTTCTGGTATGATTACCATGCTATAACCTAGACTGATAGACCTGTGCAATTTTTCCTCAGTGATAGTTTCTGTTTGTATTCTTTCATACTGTTAGAAATTACTAGTAGATTTTTATAATTAAAACTATGTAAATCAGAATTATTTTCTGTTTTAGCTCATAGATACTGGATGTAATTTAATGACTTATTTATTTATTTATTTTTCCCCTGAAGTGCCAGTTCAGTTCTCCAAATTAAATAACTCATTTCTCATTTGGGGGAAAACAGTTCACTGTTCTATTCAAATAAACAAACAGGAAATTGTGGAGAGGCATTTTACATTTTCTAATATCTGAATCCCCAAAGAGGCACTAAAATATTTTCTGAAATTTAGCTATTCATTTCATGTGTTTATTGTGTGTTGTCACTTTATTGATGTTATTTTCCAAAATATAAAGCCTTTCAATTCATCTGTGATTATTTAGCAACTCAAGTCCAATGAATGCTAATGCCCAGTATTAAAATTACAAGTTAAGCTGACAAAGAGATTCCTTCTCTAATTCTTTATTCAATTTCATTCATATGGCAATAATTATCCCTCAAGCCATATTTCTCTAATTTTTATTTAAATGTTGTTTCAATGGAAGGGTACTTGCCTTTAAATCATTTGAGTATACTATTCAAATCAAATCACTTTCAACCCAAGTGATTACATTTCTTTATAAGACCAGCAACAAATCACATTTGAAAGAGAAAAGCACAAAAAAATGTCAGAATAGATTAAAATATTTTATAAAATACTGAACGATTATGTCTTTCATTTAGTCATTTCCTCAGAATTCACTAAGAAATCAAACCAGAGTTACTTTAAGAATAAATTCAAAGCCATCTATTGTTTCATTCCCAGCTTTCTAGTTTTTATTCATAAAAATCAATTGATAAGTATATTTTAATTTATATGGGCAAATATTTTCTGGAAATTAAATTAAAATTATTTTATAGGATCACCAATGAAAATGTATTTAAAATTAAAACTTCAATGATTGTAAATTATATTTTGAATAAATATAGCAGAATAACCTAGCAGAAGTGAAAAAAAAAATCTTCAGAAATGAATACATGGGAGTTCCCATTGTGGCTCAGTGGTAATAAACCAGACCATTATCCATGAGGATGTGGGTTTAATCCCTGGCCTTGCTTAGTGGGTTAAGGATCTGGCATTTCTGTGAGATATGGTGTAATTACCATACTATAATTACAGCTCAAATCCCAGGTTGCTGTGGCCATGGCTTAGGCCAGCAGATACAGATCTTATTAACCCTAACCTGGAAACTTCCATATGCTGCAGGTGCATCCCTAAAAAGCCAAAAAAAAAAAAAAGAAGAAGAAGAGGAAGAATATATGTACAGATACTTAACAATATATACAAATATTTTTTAAAGGAATATATACAAATATTTTTAAAGGATAATAGTAAAATATTTGTGGTAGTAGTTATGGAAAATATGTTAAATAATATCTTTATGTTTAGAAACCACCTTCCATTCTGATTAGTTGTTACCTATATATTAAATAAATATGAAGCCTAGAAAAGAACATATTGTGATGATTTTTCTCTACAAATAATTTGTTATTCTTTTTCTGTGTTTAGTTTCACAATGAGTGGTATTTACAAAATGTTCCAATAATATATTCTTGGAATTTTTTAGCATAACATAATAATATAACAATTGCATGCTCATTATTTTACTTTCTATGATTTTCAAAATGAAAATTACAAAGCATTGTTTTCTAATTTCCTGAATTAGCCATCAATAAAAATTAGCATTATGTCTCTGGGAGGCTGATGCTACTTATTTTGGGAATCAGTGTAAAGGGATTTGGGGAATTTCTAATATGAATTGATTGTGCCTTTAGTATGCATCTCATTAGAGTCATAAAGTGAGTTGAAATTTAAATCAAGGGTAAATAACACATTAGAACAAAATATAGAAAGCTCATTAAAATTTAAAGTTTCAGAACTACTCAAAGGAATACATTATTTTGTATCTGAAAGAATATATTTTTGTTATAATTTTAAATGCCAAAGAATAGAAAAATAAGTTTAAGTTTACTTTATGCAATAAAAACATACTATTCTTCAAGTTTAGAATCACAGATATATATATGTATATATTAATTTCCTCATAAACACTATTATAAAGCTGCAAATTACATATCTGATAAGGGACTAATATCTGAAATACATAACATTATACAACTCATAGCCAAAAAACAATCCAGTTGAAAAAAATTGACAGAGGTACTGAACAGTTTTTCAAAAAAAATATACAAATAGTCAACAGGTATAAAAATGTGCTCAGCATCACTAATCATCAGGGAAATACAAATCAAAGTCACACTGAGATATCACCTCACACCTGTTAGGTTGGCTATTATCAAAAAGATAAGAGAGAACTAGGGAACCCTTGTATGCTGTTGCTAGAAATGTAAATCGGTACAGCCACTATGGAAAACATATGGAGTTTCCTCAAAAAATTAAGAACTGAAATTCCATTTCTAGATATACAGCCAAAGGAAATTCAAATGAATTAAAGAGATAGCTATTCTCTTATGTTCATGGAAGCATTACTCACAATAGCCAAGGTATGGCAACAACCTAAGTGTCTGTCAATAGATGAATGGATAAAGAAATGTGATACACACACACACACACACACACAGAGACACACACACACAGAGCCATGATAAAGAAGGACATCCCACCATTTCCAGTAAATGGATGGACTTTGAGGAATTATTTTAAGTGTAGTAAGTCAGACAGAGAAATACAAATACTGTATTTATTACTTTTGTGCAATCTAAAAAAGCTGAACTAATTGAAACAGAGAATAGAATGCTGGTTAACAGATCTGGGGGTTGGGGGGTGGGCAGATGTTGATCAAAGGGTAAAAACTTGCAGTTATAGGATAAACAAATTTTGGGGATCCAATGTAGAGCATAGTAATTCTATTTCATAATATTGTATTATATACTTTAAGGTTGCTATGAAAATACATCTTAAATGTTGTCACCACAAAATGAAATAGTAATTAGGTGAGGTGACACAGGTGTTAGCTAATGCTATGTTAGTAACCATTTTGCAGTGTATAAGTATATTAAATTAGGAGTTCCTGTTGTGGTGCAGCAGAAACAAATCCAACTAGGAACCATTGCAGATTCGATCCCTGGCCTCGCTCAGTGGGTTAAGGATCCAGTGTTGCCCTGAGTTGTGGTGTAGGTCACAGACGTGGCTCAGATCTGGCGCTGCTGTGGCTCTGACACAGGCCAGCAGCTGTAGCTCCGATTAGACCCCTAGCTTGGGAACCTCCATATGCCGCAGGTGCGGCCCTAAAGAGACAAAAAAAAAAAGCATATTAAATTAATAAACTGTACACATTAAATTTGCACTTTGTTATATGTCAATTATATTAACAAAATGGGAAAAATACACATGTAGTGTGAAATTTTAAAATCCCAGAGTTAGGAATGTAACACTATAAAAATGTGAACATATTTATTTTATATGTAATTATGTGACCTAAGTTTTACAAAGAGGCTAATAGGATATTTCTTCTCTACTAAGGAATTAGGAAATGGCTACTCACATGTGAAAAACACTAAGTGTCTGGGAGTTCCCTAGTGGCCTAGTGGTTAAGGATCTGGCATTTTCACTTCTGTGGCTCATGCCAGTACTGTGGCATTGGTTTGATCCCTGGCCCGGAAACTTCCACATGCTGAAGATGTAGCCAAAAAAAAAAAAAAAAAAGAGAGAAAGAAAGAAAGAAACAGAAAAACATGTGATTTCAGATAGTTCTAAAATTTCATATAGACTTCTCCCAAGAAATCATATGGTATTATATATTGTGTTATAAAAAGAAAGCATTTAATGAGGCCATTCTGTTTCTAAAAAATTAAAATTAGTTTTTAATATTATGCACATTATGATAAACAGATATACTTTAAAAAATACAGTCACAGTAAAAGATGTTTAAAAAAACTTTACCAGATGGAAAAATCAATTATTTTTTCTTGATGTCCGAGGTAAAGACTAGCTAACATTATATAATTTGGTATGATCAAAGAACCTGGACTGTAGGACCTACCATATTTAGAATGAAACTATAACCTCTCTATGGTTTGCAAGATTCTGAAAGAAACTATTTCTTTTCTGACTACTCATCATTTCTTACTTTTGGTATCCTTGTTCATTATGTTTCTGTCACATTGACCTCTCTCTTGAACCTTACCCACATCAAACTCTTCCTGTTTAGATGTTTCCGTTTGCTCTTCCCTTTGCCTGATATGCTCTTTCGCCCTGGTCTCCTTTCACAAGCATCCATTTGTACTTCAGATTTCTGTTGGAAAATAATCTGTTGGAGATTCCTCCATCTAAATTATCCCCTATCAAATCTTAAAAATATTACCTTACCCTACCTATTACCTTCAGAGCACTGATCTAATGCATGTAGTATCTTTTATTTGTCCCATGTTTGCTGTCTCCCTCCACTAAAATAAAAGCTCTATGAGGCCAAGAGACCTCTTTGACATCATTCAGTTATATCCCAAGCACCTAGCACATATTTGTCAGAACTGTGCTTGCTTTCCATATTTATAATATTCTCTGAGTGAATAAATAAGCTTGAATCCACTTTTTCTGGTTGAAAAAGGAGAGAGGCAGCCTAAAAAGATTTGTATAACAGACTGAGTGATTTCTCACTGATCTGTTTCTTCATTTGGGGATGTGTGAGACAATACTTTCTGTAGTGGCATTCATCTTGTGATTTCTTCCTTGCTATGTGACTTGGCCAAAGAACTGTGGGCAGAAATAAGTGGTTGGAACTGAGGGTTTTACCTCATAGACTTGGGCATCATACATGCTTTTACTTCTGTCATTGCTCTCTGCACAACTGTCATAGAGGTTCCAGTAGAAAACTCTGAGATGGGCATAGAGGAGAATAGACCCTCAAGATGCACATAGTCCAAATCTTTGGATCTTTTGTCAAGAAAAGCAGCACTGTAGACACATACGAAATGCATTGGACAAAGATATAAATGAGAAACACTTTTATTGTATTAATCAACTAAGATTTTGTGACTTTTTAATAGCAACTAGGATAATTATCTTGGCTAATGAAATATGCAACCATATAGAAAGATTTTCTGGTTAAGGATGTTCAAAATAACAGTGCTAGATATTTAATAATGATATTGGGTTTAATTTATTGTTTTGTTTGATCAACTTATAGAAAAGTATTCATATATATTGTTTTTTATGTTTCAAATGCTTAAGACAGTTCCTAAAAGCATAAGAATATAAGTTTTAGAGTTTAAAGCTGGTTACTAATTACAAATAATATAAAATAGAAGTAAAAAATTTAACCATTATGCTTTTAATATTTTGGCTTAAATACCATTACATTCTTGGCATGCACTTGCCTGTATTAAATAAGGCTTAATAACACACGAATGGGACCGTCATTAATGCAATTCAGAAACCCATACAGAGTGATTAAAGCAACCCAAATCGCCCTTGATCATATTTCTGACCACTTATCAGAAGTGTCTTTATACTGTCATTAGCTGAGCTTCTCCTTTATCATTTTCTATGTCCTTGTCAAGTAATTGCTTCAGAACCAGATCAATGAGAATCTATAAAAAGAATTAAGATCAAACTCAGCTCAAATATTCCGTTCAGTGTGGAACTGTCCTCTTTGACATTAGCATAGAACAATTAATATACATATATGTTCACTACTACCCCTCCTCATCCACCATAATTCCCTTTACTGGGCAAAAAAATTGTAAACCTTCAGGATTTTTACAGAATTCAACATAACCTCCAGATAAAGAAAAAAAATGCTATCATGGCAACTCAAACTCTACCAGTTCATTGCATTTTCTCAGAAAGGTTATAAGTGTTTTATGGTTTATATGCCTGAAGAAAATGTTCTGCATGATGGGAAAAAAGTAATTAAACCTAGTGGCAGTTTCTTTTATCAGTTGTCAAGGTGAAAGGCTAGAACTTACAGAACAGTGAATAAGTACTGATCAAATATCTATTGAAGTTTATTCAGAATTAGTAGCCAATGTATTCAATTATATTTTTCAAGGTAATAACTGGCTGAGAATATAGCGTGAGCAGGTGGACATTGTAGGTTGTGCTGTCACTGTACTAAACATATTTATGGACTAATATGTATAATCCCCAAACAAGTAAATTAGAAGGATAGCACATACATGTTATAAAAGATGTTTGAATATGTGCTATGACTAACCAAAGAATTTCAATAACTCATAAAATTATTTGAGTTTTTACATTTATATGCCCCAGAATTTTTCTAGTTAAAAAAATTGTGTATGTATTTATATGGATTTATTAAAATAATCTTTCATTTTCATGTTTCATATTCAGAATTATTTTATTTTTCTTTATACACAATCTCAACCTAATACTTTCTATTCCCTGTTGTTTGCTTGAATAGGGTTACACTGAATTTCATGCTGTAAGCAAATTTTCACCTTCCCTGAGAAGCCAACTCTCACAGTCAGTCTGATCGAAAGCAGGTCCCTCATTCCATAGTTTTTTAACAACTGGTTTTTGAAATATTTGATTTTCCTAATAAACTGTAAGGCATGAGGGCCTTGTTTACCTCTGATTGCTCAGTATCTGGAGTGCATGGAAAATAGCAAATACTTGAAAGCAACTTTTTGAATTAATGAATGAATGAACTTGCTCAATTTTATCTCCATAGCCAGCAACATAACCAAGCCCTGTCTATTTATTTACGATGACGACTAGTAAAGTAAACTAAAACTTTGCTTTGCATCTATTTTTGCATATATTTTGCATCTACTAATCCATTTTTCATTTACATTTCACTACAGAGATAAATCTTGTAGAGTGTAAATCTGATCATAATCACATCTCTTCCTTAAAATTCCCCAATTACATTCCATTGTGCTTAATATAAAGGTAATATGTATTTCATTAAAAGTCCATTGTAACAAATGTAAAGATTCCTGTCATGACATGCAAGGTTTTATAGGACAGGTTCTTAATTCAAGGCTTATTTTCCTTATTTTCCAAGTCACTGGGCTAGAGTCATACAAAACTTAATTTATTTTATTCCTAGTCACACCTAGGTTATTTCTACTTTGAGACCTTTACACATGTTGTTTCCTATGCCTGAACCACAACTTCAACATTTAACATTGACAATCCTTTTAACATTAGTAATCTTTGAAGTCTCAGTGTAAGCTTACTTCCTCTATGAGGCTTTCTTGATACCCCCCAGAGGAAATTAAATGTGCTATTCATTATATGGACATTGATAATTAAATTATAATAATTAGTTTAACTGATTTTCCCCACAAATTATAAACTCCTTCGAGATAGGTCATCACTCACTCTACTCAACATTGCCACACTGTAAGAGGCACATGATAGGAAATCCATATGTAGTTTTGATAAATTAGCACATTATTGAACAAAAATAATAACCATGCTATTGGGTGCAATTTTAAAATGTTAATTTACTGAATGATCAGTCATTTACTTAATAAGTATTTGAGAATAAATGTTTATAATATTAACCATAAAATAATAATTATAATCAATATAAGATTATCATAAATATTTAGAAATACTATATGTCAGGCACTGTATTAGGTAAAATGAATGCAACTAGTAAAAAAAAAAAGACAAAAAGCCTGGTCCTTGGAGAGCTTATATTCATAATAAACAGAATATGCTATAAAATATACAGTATATTAGAATATAAGTGCTAAGGAGAAAAAAGGAAAAGAAGGCAACAGGTATTGAGTTGTGTTCTCCATGAGATGAAAAAAATGTAGGTATTTCTAATGGAAATAAGAACATACATAACCGGAGGTGTTGTAGACATATGCTCTTGTCCTTGAACTAAACAGTTCTTCCTCTTATTCACTGAGGACACCGAGCTTTGCTGAGCTTCGTTAGAAATTACATGGTGTAATCCTTCCAATATTAATGAGGCTTTATATTTTCCATTTTATTTTATTTTATTTTATTTTTTGTCTTTTTTTGCCATTTCCTGGGCTGCTCCCGTGCTATATGGAGGTTCCCAGGCTAGGGGTCAAATCGGAGCTGTAGCCGCCTGCCTACACCAGAGCCACAGCAACATGGGATCCGAGCCGAGTCTGCAACCTACACAACAGCTCACGGCAACGCCGGATCCTTAACCCATGAGCAAGGCCAGGGGCCGAACCTGCAACCTCATGGTTCCTAGTCGAATTCGTTAACCACTGCGCCATGACGTGAACGTCTCTTTTATTTTAACTTAGAGGAATTTACCATGAGCAGTGAGATATCCCTGAAGGGCACCTGAAACCTTCATGCAACAAATGTCCAAGACAGGCACCATTGTTATTTAGGATAACTTTGATAAACTTCCATCCCATTCTTTTCTAGTTTGTGCAAGATGCTACACATTTGATAGAGATTCATGAAAAACAATAGGCTTCTCTCATGTTCCACAGATGATTTGATTAGCCAAGCTGTACCTGGAAGAAAATACAATGCATGAAAAAAAAAGAAAGGTCAAGAATTAGAGAATCCATGCTTACATTTCAGCTGCTCAACTCTTTGCAATATCTCATCCTCTATGATTTCTTCTGTTGTTTGATTGCCATAGTAATTTGTGCCAACATCACACAGCTACTGTGAGTTTCCACAAAGGTCATGTGTTTTAAACTAATTAACCAATTTTAAAGTAGTAAGTAAATGTAAAGTGACACTTATCACTGTTATTAAACCCCTTAAGGGTATATAACTAAACTATATTTATGCAAAATAAGTTAATAGAAAGTTTCTAGTTATTAGGTCATGCCTATACACATAAAATTTTTCTCTGAGGGAATTCCCACTGTGGCACAGCAAAAACAAATCAGACTAGTATCCATGAGGATGAAGGTTCGATCCCTTGCCTTGCTGAGTGGGTTAAGGATCCGGCATTGCCATGAGTTGTGACACAGACACAGCTCGGACCCCACATTGCTGTGGCTTCATGTAGACCAGAAGCTGCAACTCTGATTAGACCCCTAGCCTGGAATGTCCATATGATGTGGGTGCAACCCTAAAAAGCAATAAAATAAAATAAATTAAAAAGAAATAAAATAAATTTTTTCTCTGAAGATTTATCTTAGTCTATTTGTGTTAGGATTAATAACTTGAATTCTATGTATATATAAACAACCCTTTTGATCCTGTGTTAGCACTTATTTTACACTACAAATATGTGCCTATCAGTGTCTATCAGTTTCATGAAACTGAGACATACTTCAAGATAAAACAACTTCATGTTTCTGTTCCTTCACTTTAATATTCTAAAAATAATAAATTAATTGATATAACATTTTGTAATAAGTTACAAATACCTTGAATTTTCCCCAGAAACCAATGACAGGATACATGTTTATCATCTTTAGGGATATTTCAGTGTTTATGGGATTCAAGTTATCTCTTGGAGCTTTTCAATGATTAGGCAATACATATTTTATTTTTAAAAACATTATTATCATCCCTAGAAGCTGCACTTTAGAGAATGGAGTTAGTCTTTGAAGATTTACTAGAATACCAATATTTTTCTTATCTTTAATATGAAATTCAGTTTCTAAACAGATGCATATATTTAATCAATATCTCACTGTCATTATAGTTTTTGAGAATATGTGAAATTTCATACCTATTCACTCAATCCTGAAATCATTAGCTTGACTTTAAAACCATGGAAACTACTGAGTTTCTATAATCCCTTCTTCTTGATCTGTTTTTATAAAACTCTGTTAAGCTTAGGGTGTGAAAGCACATTGGTTACTATAGATATGATTTGTAATTTTTGATGTCATAAAAATCTAAGAATTAAGTGGCACAATATTTTAAATAGAATTATATAAAATGTGTATATATAATATTATAATTTTTCTTCACTTATGAAAATTATGCTATTGTTTGCTCTTTGCACTTGGGACTTTCTTTTCCTCTGTTAAGAGAAGATTCACATTGACCATCCTGAATTAATCACAGTAGTATGAATCCCAACTCCCTCCATTTTCACCAGTGGGGAAGGTTAAATAAATACTCTTCTAGATAGGGCTATTTCAGTTCTTGTCTATTAAAGTCCTCCTCAAGACTGATAATAGTCAAATGTTTCACGAGGCAGTTGAGATTGAGACAAATACTGTCCAACTGACTACAGCAAAATAAAGTGGTCATATCAGTTTAATTACCTCATCCTTTCTGTGAAAGTGGTAGGAGTGTATTAATTATGTTTGCCCTCCCACCCTGTGCTCAATTCACTAGAGTCCCTAGAATAGATGTCCCTCTCTGTGCTCTAGTTGGTTGGTGCCTTTGCTCATGCGCTTTCCATTGGGTAGAATGCTTATTCCCATTTTCCAATTTGTGAAAATTGTTAACATGCTCAAATGTGACAGTAGGTGACAGGTTAAGCAGTTGGATGGTAGTCAGAGACTGCTTGAGCTTGAATCCCTGCTCTGCCACCAGTTTGGCATGTGCTATTGGCAAGACACCTGATTTATCTAAGGCTTAGTTTCTTCCAATGTTAAAAGGAAAAGATTAAAACTAACTTTTTAGGTAAAATTATATCTGACTTCATATGTCGTGAGAATGAAGCCATTCCACAAATGCATAATTTTTAAAATGTTGTGTGATATAAAATGCCATCTGACAATTTGCTATCATTTTGAAACTTTGACTGTTGTCACCTTTCCTTCCCTTTGCTTTTTATCTAAATGCCAGTTCAAATAGTGTCTTTTCTATTAGTCATTTAATAACATTGTCAGAGAAAATATTACTTTTCTCATCTTTTATCTGTAGCTCTTATGGAATGCACTTATTACACTTAATATGATAGGCTACATTATGTTAGAGTTAAGTTGTATGCATTTATTTATTTCTACTAATCTGTGAGCACATCGAGCGTATTAAGTTATTCATTTCCATTTTCACTGAGGTTAGTACAGAGTTTACTTATAGTAACAAAATATTTGTAGATAAATTAAAATATACATATAAAACTGTTAAAATAATTCATGTTAAATGAAGAATTTAGTTCTGCATATGGAGGTTCCCAGGCTAGGGTTCTAACCGGAGCTACAGCTGCTGGCCTAAACCCAGTCACAGCAATGCAGGATCTGAGCCGCATCTGCAGCCTACACCACAGCTCACTGCAACACTGGATCCTTAACCCACCGAGAAAGGCCAGGGATCAAACCCACAAACTCATGGTTCCTCGGATTCATTTTCACTGTGCCAAGACAGGAACTCCAAGAATTTAGTTCTTAAAGTCAATGCAAGCTTTGTTTTATTTGCTTAATTAATGAACAATTAACTGTAATGTATACAAAACACAGCAATAAGTATATGAAACTACAAAGTAACTTAATTTTAACTGCTATCTGTTCTCAAAATGTATCTCAAATTTGTATCTTTATTCACTTAATTCTTTGTAATTTTTGGTAATTTATATGCATTTTCTCATTAGAGCATCATAAACACTCTCTGTGTTTGGCAGAATGTATATAGTCAGTACTAATTTTTAAAACAAAATGATGGTTTAGAGAGGTTAAATGGCATATTCAAGTAAACAAAAAAAAGAAAGATAACTGCAAGTCCAGAGCCCATGCATTTTGTTTCTTCATCAAAGCCCTTTCTAATGACCGACCCACTCCTCCATTGTACTCTATTATTAACTGACTTCAAACAACTTAGATACCTCTTTTTGTAATTTCAACCTAAATGATTTCATGCTCTTCACAATGAGTACTGCCTTAAATGTTGACTCCTCTGAAAAAAGTTGAAAAACAAAGGACTGGGAGTACACAACTCAGAGTTCAAAGTTGTGAGTTTGACAATGGCTCTTCTTATGACTCATTATTTTTAGGGTGCCCTCAAATATTTTCATGTAAATTTTATTAGTTCCTCACAGAAGCCAGAACAATTTTCAGCTCCATCACTGATCTGTGCTTTTATCAGATAATTCTGGCTCTCCTTGAAGTTCCTATTTTAAGAATTTTATATTGCCTGAAAATATTTCCATGTTAAAAATATGAATCTTCATGGAGTTAAGCAGATACATCAGATGCATCATTGATATGTGTTTTTTTCAAATAACTTTTAAGCCAATTTAGGGGAAAAATTTTTTTGTCATTGCACTCAAACTCGAAAGTGTGTGTGTGTGTGTGTGTGTGTGTGTATACACAAGATATATATATATATCTTGTATTAAGAGAAATATCAAGATGAATATTTTTTGAAATTCATCCAAACTTTTTCCTTTTCATCTATATATTTGCTTCATCCCCAAGCAGATTTCTAACTGGAAAATGTAATATTTCTCAACAAAATTATTGAAAATTGAATTTTATTTTCTCAACCAACCAAGTACATTTATAATTTTGATGACACGTAGAACTAACCCTTTGTTTCCTGTACTCCTATTGAATTTCTCTCATAGAATGCTTCCATTAAAATATGCTGATAGTAAATAGAGATATAGGTAGATTAGGTGTATTGGAAAAAATCATTCCACTTTAACTGGATAATAAACAATGCCTTCTCTTGTCTAGTAAAATAATAATAGGTGGGGCATTTGTGAAATCTACTAGTGAATTTATCTAGATATAGGAAATATTTTTAAATGTCTGCATTATGTTACTGATGAGTTTGCAAAATCTAGAAAACCAACAAGGGCCAAAATGCAAACAAACAAAAATCACAACAACAAAAAAATCTTGAAACTAAAGTCAGGGCCGAATTGCAATCAAATATGAATGTTAGCATTAAGTTTGATGGCAGTAGAGTTTGTATCTGGTATGGCTAAGTAATTTCCTATTAGACAGGTCTTCCTACTGTAACAACTATAAATTCTGGGCTAACAAGCAACAACAACAAAACTTGAATATGTGAAGATATTGAAAGTACCCAAAACAGGTACTTGTAAAAAAGAAACAGCTTGGGATAAACTTCCATGGCTACTAGCTATGGTCATCACTGTAGGATTGGCTAGATCTCTAAGATAACCCACTGTCTTTGTGACCTAAAGAACAACAATCCAATTGGATATAATCAGAGCGTTGGCCAAATACCTCACTGACCACTAAATTATTCATGTACAGAATAGATTCCATGTAATATAATAAGAATAAAATAATTAAATCCAAAGCTGACTTGTCACTCAAAATATAGAGATTAGAGTTTGACACAACTATATTAACTGCCTCATAGAACAAAAGAAACAATTTAACAAAAGCCCAGCACTCTTTGGAGTAATATAACATTACCCAGATTATCCATATAACATTCAACTATCCTGAATACAATCCAAGTTATCACACATATGAAGAATCTGAAAAATACGAAACATGGAACCATTCCCAAGCCTCTTCTCCATAAGTTTATAGAAATAGATACTAATCCTGAATAACCTAGTGATTGGAATTAGTAGATAAGGATGTTAAACTATTATAATTATCCTTGATATAAAAATAAACTTTGCTTGCAGTGACTGAATACTTAGAGAAACCAAGAGAGACATAGAAACTTTAAAAACAAAATGAATTGATGACGTCAGAGAGGAATGTTTCCTCAGACAACTTAGGGGATACTAGAACTTGAACACCTAACTAAAGCTAGGACGTTCACATGATTTTTTTTTTTCTTTTTAGGGCTACACCTGCATCATGTGGAAGCTCACAGGCTAGGAATCAAATTGGACCTGCAGCCGCCGGCCTGTGCCACAGCCGCAGCAATGCAGGATCCAAGATGTGTCTGCAACCTACACTAGAGCTCACAGCAATGCCGGATCCTTAACCCACTGAGTGATGCCAGGGATTGAACCTGCATCCTCATGGATGCTAGTCAGATTTGTTTCTGCTGAGCCACAACAGGAACTCCCTGTTCACATGAATTTCATGCTGAGTCATAGAGTGAGGTAAAAATGAAAATCTTGCTTGTGGAAAGAGTGATCCAAAAAGTAAAATATCCAACTATATACCAATGTTACATAGGAAAAAAAATATAACATTGTCTTCCCTGAACATTTGAACCATAAGTCAAAGATCATTTGGTATGGTATTCAGAATTATAGTGCCTGTGTGGAAAAAAAATTGCAATGATAATTGTCAATGAGCAGTAATATTTTGAAAAAAAAATCTTTTTTTTTTTTCTGAGAAGTAGGTCACAACAGTAGACTTAAAATATGTAGTAAGTCGTGTTGTATGCAGATATCCTGTCATACAGGCTTTGTTGTTTCATTGATAGAGCACAGGTGGAGTAGATTTAGCATGATTCTAGAATTGTGGCAAATTTTTATGCCAGATTTTTCAAAATGGTAAATAGCATTGGCTTTACCTTAAAGTCACCATTGCATTAGCCTGTAACAAGAGTGTCAGTATGTGCTTTGAAGCTTTGAAACCAGGCATTGACTTCTCTCTAGTTATGAAAGTCCTAGATAACTTCTTCCAGCAGAAGGCTGTTTTGTCTACACTGAAAATCTGTTGTTCTGTAGCACCTTCATTAATGATCTTAGCTAGATATTGTGGTTAACTTGCTGCATCTTATACGTCAGCACTTGCTGCTTCACCTTGTACTTTTGTGTTGCAAAGATAGTTTCTTGCCTTAAACCTCATGAAACAAGCTCTGCTAGCTTCAAACTTCCTTCTGCAGCTTCTTTACCTCTCTCAGGCTTCATAGAACTGAAGAGAGTTAGAATCTTGCTCTGGATTAGACTCGGGCTAAAGCTAATGTTGCAACTGGTTTGATCTTTCCAGAACACTAAAACTTTCTCCATATTAGCAATAACGGTGTTTCAGTTTCTTAGCATTCACATGTTTACTGGAGTAACCCTTTTAATTTCCTTCAAGAACTTTTCATTTTCAATTTGTTTAACTGGTGTGAGAGGCTTGGCTCTTTCCTTACTAAGCTTAACCATTTTAGCTTTTGATTTAAACGGAAAGACTTGGGACTATTCCTTTTCCTCGAACACTTAGAAACTATTGCAGGGGTATTAATCAGGCTAATTTCAATATTCTTGTGCCTCAGGGAATAGAGAGGCTTGAGTAGAGAGAGTGAGGTAAGGGAACAGCCAGTTGGTGGAGCAAGCAGAACACAAAAATTATCGATTAAGTTCACTGTCTTGTATGGGTGCAATTTTTGGCACCTCAAAACAATTACAATAGTAACATCAAAGATTACTGATCACAGACAACCATAAAAAATACAATAAAGATGACATTTTTGAAATGTTTTAAGAATTACCAAAATGTGACCTAGAAACACAAAGTGAGCAAATGCTGTGGAGAAAATTGTTCCAATAAGTTTGCTCAATGCAGTCTTGCCACAAAACTTCAATTTAAAAAAAAAGTGCCATTTCTGCAAAGCTCTGTAAAGCATAGCACAATAAAAGCATGTATTCCTGTACCATGCACATGCACGTGTAAGCTCCTTATCCTCAGTATTGGTAATTTTTCTTTTGAATTTGACACTAAAGTCAAAAGAACAAAATAAAAAAATAAATAGGACTACAGCAAATTAAAGTTTTGCACAGCAAAGAAACCATCAGCAAAATGAGAAGGCAAAATGTGGAATGAGAGAAAAGATTTGTAAATCTATATTTGATAAAATATAAAGAATGCATAGAATCCAGTAGCAAAAAAATCTAATTTAAAACATGGGCAAAGGATCTAAAAAGACATTTTTCTAAAGAAGACATACAAATTGCCAGCAGGTGCCTAAAAAGATGCTAATTATCAGGGAAATGAAAACTAAAAACATAGTGATATATTACCTTACACCCATTATACTGGCTATTCTCAAAAAATAAGATACAACACTGTTGGCAAGGATGTAGAAAAAAGGGAATACTTGTGCACTACTAGTGAGGATGTAAATTGGTGTAGACACTGTGGAAAAGTGTATGAGAGTTTCTCAAAAAATTAAAGGTAGAACTATTCTATGATCTAGCAATCTTATTTCTAGATATATATCTGAAGGAAATGAAAATAAGAAAACAATGAGGGAGTTCCCATTGAGGCACAGTGGAAACAAATCCAACGAGGAACCATGAGGTTGCGGGTTCAATCCCTGGCCCCACTCATTGGGTTAAGGATCTGGCATTGCCGTGAGCTGTGGTATAGGTTGCAGACACAGCTTAGATCTGGCATTGCTGTGGCTCTGGCATAGGCTGGCAGCTGCAGCTCTGATTAAACCCCTAGCCTGGGAACCTGAATGTGCCACGGGTGTAGCCCTAAAAAGACAAAAGACCAGAAAAAAGAAAAAGATGAGATACTTGCACTTTCATTCACAATAGCCAAGATATACAAAGAACCTAAGTGTTAGTGGATGAATGGATAAAAAGGTGGAATATATATATATATATTACTATATATATATATATATATATATATATATATATATATATATATATATTACTATTCAGCTGTGAGAAAGAAGGAAATCATGCTGTTTGTGACAACATGGATAAACCTTAAGGGTATTATATTAAGTGAAATAAGGTAGAGGAAGACAAATATTGCATGGCACCACTTATATGTGCAATCCAAATTGTTGAACTCAAAGAAACAGAATAGAAAAGAGGCTTCAAGGACCTGGGGAAGATAGAGAGGAGTTGGTAAGAGCGTACAAACTTTTAGCTATAAAATGCATGAGGTCTAAGGAGCTAATGTATAGTATGGTGACTATAGTTGGTAGCACTGTATTACATACGTGAAATTGCAAAGAAATTTGTGTATGTTCTCATTTAAAAAAATATAAGTAAGGTGATGGATGTACTAACTAGAGGAGAAGAATCCTTTCATAACATATATGTGTAGCAAGTCGTTATGATGCATATGCTAAGTATCTTACAATTTTATTTTTTCAGTTATACCTCAGTAAAGCTGGAAGAAAGAATTAGGGAATATCAAATAAACAGTCTTGAGAATTTATTATTATTTTCTCTCATTCTCATTGAGCATTTATTACAGATAGGGAGAAAAGACCCCAAACATATGATTTCTATGTTTTAAATGCTAAAATAGTTTTCTTTTATAAATTATAATATGTCAAACCATCAATGTGTTTTATTTAATACCTGATCTTTTAAAATATTCCTTCTCTCTATTTTTTATGGCAATGACAAAGCAATGGTTTAAAAGTATTCAGTTAGTTAATTTGAAAGGAAAGATATAAAATAATGTGGCTTAGGTTGTAAATAAGAAAATCGAATGTTAAGAAATAAGCTTTCATTACTAGATAAGCACTATAATACCTGCTACCTTGAGCTGGAAGAATATTGACATCCAAAATTTTAATTATTAAAACTTAAAGATGTTTGTACTTGGGAAATAGGTGTTTCTTTGCTGCAATACAATAAATGAGATTTTGATCTGTGACTAATAAACATTTAATAATGACTATATTAGACTTTATTTTCCCTCGAGTGCTCTCTTGATGTGTACGATATAAAACAGGTGCCAGATTATTCTACAGATGCCAAAATTTAATAATTCTTACTGAGCTTGACATTATTCTTCCAGAATCAGGCTACTTGCATTGCTATTGCTTTGGAAAACTTAATTAGTAGTTAGGGAATTTGAAGCACAAGTAATAAAATATGGTTCAGTCATTATGATAAATTATTTAGATGCATTATGTTGAAATATGAATACTATATGTTCAATGTTTTGTGATTTAAAAATAAGTTATTTGCATTTGTAATGGATAAGCAGTGAGATCCTGCTGAATTGCACTGGGAACTATAACTAGTCATTTGTGATGGAGAATGATGGAGGATAATGTGAGAAAAAGAATATGTGTGTGTGTGTGTGTGTGTGTGAGAGAGAGAGAGACTGGATCACTTTGCTGTACAGTAGAAAATTGACAGAACACTATAAACCAGCTATAATAGGAAAAAATAAAAATCATTAAAAAATAAAATAAAAAAATTATTTGAATAGGAAGAACAAATGTGACCAAAAAACCAAAAAAAACCTCTAAAGACTCCTGTCTTAGTCAGTTTTGCTAACTTTACGGTTCAACCTTCTGTTTCTTCCATTAAAATTGTTATAGCAACTGTACTTGTTCCATTTTTCAAAAAAACTCTTTCTAAAACCACAAAAGCTAAAGTTCCTGTTGCATCTGCTATTTATCCTTTAGACGTTGTTCTCCCTTGGAAATCCTGTGAAATCAGATTGTTATGATCATTATACAACTACAGATGTGATAAATTCATTTGAGTAATAAAAAATTTTTAAAATAAAAAAATTTAAAAAAATTAAAAAATAGAAGTTGTTCTCCCTTTTAAAATAATTCTCTTATAAATATGAGAAATATCTATATTTTAATCCTCAAATTTGTCTAAGCATAGATATGTTTGTAGTTGTAACTGGAGGAATTTCTTTTATTTAAATCATGTTTTTACCTACTTGTAGTCTAATCTCCATATCATCCTCAAACAAGATCTCTGGCTGACTATGAAGCAAGCATGCTAGTGAAGTAGGCACTTTTCAATTAAACCTGCCAGATCCCTTACCCTGTGCTTTGAGTGCTGTGTTCCAGTCCTGATATTTCCTCACCTTTGTGGTGTCTGTGGGAATGATAACCATTGGTGATTTCTGTAAAGCATTTCTCTCAGGCACTTCCCAGGCTTCTCTCAGATATGAATGCAAAACTGCATCTTCTGAAATGCCATGGTCCATCAGGACACGAGTCAGTTTATTTCAAATTTTGTTGGTTTGTTCATTTGTTTGTATTTTTAAATCCACAGCTGTAGCACTAAACATTTCATCTTGGCTGTTATTGAACACATTGAGTGTGTTATAGTTTAAAATGTCCACGTACACAACTTTAGGCATAAATCTGTGTCAGTGTGTTATGTGTGTTTCGTATTTTGCAAAAAGTATTGGTTATATGTGAATTACATGTTTGAACAAAATATAGTGCTCCTGTGAGCTCTGAAACCTAAAGATTATTTCATTGGTATTATTGTTTTATTTTACTTTCTTTGCTGTGCCTGAGTCATGTGAAAATTCCCAGGCCAGGGAATGATCTTGCGCCAAAGCAGCAACTTGAATCGCTGCTGTGACAATGTCAGATCCTTGACCCACTGTGCCATTAAGGGAACTTCCACTGGTATTATTTTTATATCTTCTTTGAATTGCATAAGAAATGATTTTACTGCATGAAGTAACAATTACAAAATAGTAATAAATACAATAGCAGTTATTATTTTATAAACCTGTGGATTGCTGGGAGAAAAATAAACTGAAGAGGATAAGAGTTATGTTTTGTCCACCAAAATATTCATAACCAGTAAAACACATAATTTAAATACCTTATTGTTCTATGTTAAACACTGTTATGGACTGTTTTTGTCCCCCTAAAATGCATATGTTGAAATCCCAACTCAAAATAGGGTGATGGTAGGAGGAGGGGTCTTTGGGAGAAAATTAGGTCATAAGGATGGAGCTCTCATGAATGGAATTAGTGCCCTTATAATAAGAGGAGAGGTTCCTCTCTCTATTTTTGACATGTGAGAATACAATTAGAAAAGGACCTTCACAAGACATTGGATCTGTCACTGCCTTGACCTTGAACTTTCCATCCTTCAAACTGTGAGAAGTAAATATCTGTTGTTTAAGCCACCCAGTCTTTGGAACTTTGTTATAGCTGCAGAAACTGACAGAGACAAACTTTTTTCTAATGTGGATGCTGCATTTATTACACAAGGAGTTTGATTATTATACATTAGACATTGGTGAACAACAATTACAACTTAAGGGATTTAATTATATTTAAGTAAGTGATTATTTCTTATTTCCCTTGGTGCATAAATTATGTCTTGGACTATGGAAGAGTTATTGGAAGATGTAAACATAAATTTTGATGTTATTGGTCACCTGCTTACTAAAAGCAAAGGTCATCAGGAGTAGATATTTTGCCTTAAACTACAGCACGTATGACATAAATAAGATGGTCAAACATGATTATAATTGTGCAAAGGTATTAAGACAATTAACTACTTTACTTCTGCTTATCTCTTCAATTTAGTTGAAAAATATGTTGAAATATAAATTTTTTTCCTTTCTATTATATTTTGTGGGAAATAGTTCAGACATGGACTCTTTATTTTATCATGAAATTTTTGATGGCAAGGCAAAGTTTATTTCCTCAATATTATTAGTGCCTTTGATGTTGGAAAGGGCATTGAATCATGTTTGTGAATTTTATGTCTCTCTCTAGTTATGTATTTAATATATATAAATGTGTACATAATGTATATTGATTTGAATTATAATTATTTAAGTTTTTCCATATTAAAAATAACAATAGCATAATGAAAATATCATGTTTCTTATTTACTTTCTTTGTAATACTCAAAGAGCTAATGTAATTAGTATTTCAGTAAAATGAAACTAATAAGTAGTCATGAGACATTGATGAAAAGCATCAATTTGAAAGATATGCATTTGAATTTCATCTTTTCAATCACTTTGGATTAGTGTTCTTTTATGAGTTTTAAATATCAAGAAATGCATATTATTTCCTTTCCCTTTGTAATTATTTTCCAGCCTCAAATTATGCTAAAAATAATAGATTGAGAGCCATTGTAATCTAAAAGAAACAATGAGTCATATGTGCAATAGACCAAGTTATCATAATTAAAAGACTGCTTTTTTTTCCTGTTCAGTTAAACTGCTGATTCTGCTAAATAACTACTTAGAGCTAAAATCTGATGCTGAATTGCATTAGTGATATAATTTTCTTTTAGTGTATCCATTTTTTTCAGTAGAATTATTTTTAATTTATTATTATTATATGGTTTAGAGAAGTCTGAACCAGATGTATTGTCAGTCAATATCAGGAATAATTTGTATTTTGGGAGTTCCCATTGTGGCTAAGCTGTAGCAAACCTGATTAGTATTAATGAGGATGCAGGTTTGACCCTTGGCTTCACTCATTAGGTTAAGGATCTGGTGTTGCCGTGAGTTGCAATTTAAGTGTCAGACGTGGCTCAGATCTGGCATTACTGTGGCTGTGGTGTAGGCTGGCCGCTGCACCTCCAATTTGACCCCTAACCTGGGAATTTCCATATGCTGCAGGTGTGTGGCCCTAAAAAGAAAAAAAAATGTATTTTGTTTTTGAATGTATTTTCTTCCTTGTTGAGCCAAAGATATATTTTACAGATCTCAGCACTGAGTTATACAAAGCTTAACTGAGGTTTATTTAAGAGTATTTCACTAACAAATCTGCCATTGCATCTTACCTTTACACCACAACATGGTGGATCCTGATAACATTTGTTACTATTCTTGGTGATTTTTAATGTGGTCAGAGCAGTACAAGGACTATATAGAGATTATGTAAGTATATCAAATGAATTTGGAGGTTAGCTACATTTCTAAAGTGATTATGTCTTTTCAAATTAGTAGGACACTTCATAAGAGTAATTTCATGACAAGTCCCCCAATTTTGCTATGAAGTACTTGGGATTTGATTAACAAAAAAATGAAGGAATATCCTATTTCCATTCTCTCTGAGCATTTCAATGTGTCAGAAAAACTGAGGGGACCAAACTAGTGTCATAAAGATACTGAGCAAGCCAGAGCTACATTTCTAGAGGTATATCTCCAGTGCCTGCTTCAGCTCTTGATATGTTGGCATCTTATTGTACTTTCCAGGTTTAACAGATAGATATGTAGAGAAAGAAGGAAAATTTGGTTAATAAAATTAACAAAGAGCTCCTAAACCACAGCTCCTAAATAAGTAATCATCTACCTTATGCTTTGGAGGTAATTGGAAATTTGGTTATATATTGCTGTTTCAGGTCAAAGAAGACAATTTAAAGGTTATAAGTCTACTAAAAAACTTTTTAAAGGTATTAAACCCACTTCAATATTTTCGTAGTAACTGTTTAACTTTAACCAGTGGTTTGCTACAAAGAAGATAGCTTTAAGGATAATTTTGTTATACACGTAGAAGCCAATTCTCTCTATATATAAAAGATTCTATTTTTAGAACTAATGATAAATGGATATTTGTCAATCTGTCTTAAGGGTTAGGATCTTGGTTTGATATTTAAAAACCCTAAATTCCAGTTCCTATAGAACAATTCATCAATTATTAAACAAAACACTGTTTTCCTACTTAGTATAAGACACTTTAATGTGGGACCTAAAAATGGAAAGACAAATTATGAGATATTTGAAAGTATATCCTAATTCTCAGGGGAATGAGGAGAGGAAATAACAGTAGTAATGTATGTACCCAGGAGATATGGTAGGTCCTATAAAACAGATCAATTATTAATGTAGAAAAAAAGGTTGTGTTTCTGAGTCAAATTAATTCAAGAAAATTGATACACAATAAGGGTCACAGTAATCTGTAGTAGAAAGAGAATTTAGCGATCATTTAGATTAAAAATCTTATTTTTCAGAAGAGAAAATGACTATGGTGTTGCAAGTTTATGTGAACTATACAAATGCACACTTGCTTCAATATTTAATAAACTTATTTTAAGATCCAGTTTTTATCAAAATAAGCTATACGTTTTTCTTTTCTTTTTTCTTTTTATGGTCACACCTGAAGTTCCTGGGCCACAGGTTGAATAGGAGCTGCAGCTGCAGGCCTATGCCACAGCCACAGCAACACCCAATCAGAGCTGCATCTGTGACCTAGGCTGCAGCTTGCAGCAATGCCAGATCCCTAACCCACTGAGCAAGGCTAGGGGTTCAACCTGCACCCACACAGAGACAATGTTGAATCTTTCACCCTCTGTGCCACAACAGGAATTCCAGCTATACATTTTAGATAGTCATATTTGACTTCATCTTTCCTGAAAACAATATTAGATCTCATTGAAAAATTATGTGTTTTCAATGGCATTATTTTTATCTGGTAAATTTGGGAGGATTCCCTTGTGACCTCAATTAATAATTTCCATTAAGGGGAGTTCCCATAGTGGCTCAATGGTTAATGAACCCAACTAGTAACCATAAGGTTTCAGGTTCAATTCCTGGCCTCGCTCAGTGGGTTAAGGATCCAGCATTGCTGTGAGCTATAGTGTAGGTCACAGAGGCGGCTCAGATCCCACATTGTTGTGGCTGTGGCATAGGCCAGCAGCTGTAGCTCTGATTGGACCCCAGCCTGGGAACCTCCATGTGCCTCGGGTACGGCCCTAAAAAGACAATAAAATAAAATAATAAAAAAATAATAATAATAATTTCCATTAAACATCAAAGCACTTGAACTACATCTGCATGGGATTAATATGGGAAACACAGGCCATGGGACACAATCTTGCAGCAAAATAGTTCTGGTTTCTATTTCATTTGAAATGCTCCCAATCCAGGACTGAAGTGTTTTAACTGAGAGCATTACAGTGATTGTGTTCATGTCCGGTGTCCTCGTTCTTCCTTCCAATCATTTTCCTAAATGTTTCCTTCTACTCTTTTTTTTTGTTTCTCCTTATTCACTGTATTTGTTCTTAGACTCTTGCATTTGAACTTTATCTTAGTTTAAGTTTCTTAGCAAACCAGTCCTGCTATCATTTATATTAGAATTGCATGAGCTTTATTTACCAAGTGATATATGGAAAATTGGAATTAAAATTTTTGTTCTCTTTTTCTCACTCAGATATTCTAATTCTTCAGGAGTGTGCCTGACACTTAGTTGGCATTTAATGGAATAGTTCTTGAGTCAGTGGATGCATCTTAATGATATTAATTGTTCCTATCCATGGGTATGGTCAGTCTTCTTCAGTTTAGTGAAATTTGATGCTTTTAATTATAATTATATTAAAAAGAGCATGAGACCATGTTCCCATATGGCTAGCTTTTTGTTGTTCAACTTTGTATTCTACTTGCCTTGATTTACTCCCCGTAAGATCTTGCCACATATGTATATTTTGTCTAGGTCCTATGACTACCCTGAGATATAGTTTTTTTCCATTAAGAGACCCAGCATTTCTCTAGAGGGATTATATTTTAACACAGCTAGTTACTGGTATGGTAACCAGGAGGGAGATGGGGATATATTTTGATCAGGGAGTGTGTGTGGTCTTGCAAGGCAGAGGCCTCTGCATCATATTCAGGTAAAAGGTGGAGTCAATAAGGAAGGACGAAACAATTGAAACAATTTTGACTGTCTAGAGGTTATACATGAATCTGGGGAGTTAAGATTTTTTAATATATTAGCCCAAATCTTTCTATCTGAAATCTCATAAAGTTCCTTCTTTCCAATGAAGGTGCCAATTTTGGAACATTACTGATTGAGATCTAGAGTTCACCCTCGTCTGGAGCTCTGCTGCTCTTATAATTAAGTCTTGAGCTGGTTGTTGTGTTTGTCTACCTTCATATTCAAGTTATACAATATGTTTATGTGATTCCAAAGAGGCTCTTTAGCTTTCACACTTAATTTTGTATTACTTATTAATCTCCCTGAGTAGTTTTTGTCACTTTCCAAATCATCAATTGCTCTAAAACAACCATTTACTTCATAGTCCTTATAGTTATCATTGCCCTATATTTTGTAAATCTCTGATATGCTGGACTCACAGATTCATCCATCTGTGTGCCAGCCTAGTCAAACCCTGCTGAAAATTTTCACAACTGTAATACTAGTATAGTGCAAAGCTATCCATCTTCACCTATTACCTGTTATGTAGCACTCCAAGCCAGAAGATCAGTAACTGTTCTAACTCCAAACTCTATTTTATGTTCTGCTGTCTCAGGCCACTTCTAGTGTAAAATATTGCAAATCAGATTCTCCAAAAGCAGAAATTTAGCTAGATATTTGAGTTCATGAAAGATACTGAGTAGGGCTTGGGGGACCAACATCTGAAAGAATGAAGGAAAAGGATGGTGGAAAAAATAAAATTTGACCTGTGAATCAATGACAACGGATACCTCAGCTGTTCCTATGGGTGCTCCAGAGCTGGGATGGTGGTATGAATTGAATTGTGTCCCTCCCAAAATTCAAACTGTACCCCTAACATACAGTATGTGCCCTTATTTGGAAATAGGGTTCTTTCAGATGTAATTGGTTAAGATGAGGTTCAGAATGGAAGAGGGTAGACCCCTAATCCATTATAACTTGTGTTCTTATAACAAGCGGAAATTTGGACCCAGACACACCCAGGGAGAAGAGAGAATGCAATGGGAAGATGAAGCCATAGATCGGGATGATGCAGTGAAAATTTAGGAGTACCAAAGATGTCCAGTTAACAACTAGAAGGTAGGAAGGAGTCCTGGGACAATATCTTCCTTCACCACACTGAGAAATAACCTACTCTATTCTGTTGGCACATTGATCTTGGATTTTTAGCCTCTAGAACTATGAGGCTATACATTTTTATTTCTTAAGCACCCAATTTATGGTACTTTGTTACAATATCTCTGGCAAATGAATACAGACTTTTTTGTTTGTTTATTTGTTTTTATGGCTGCACCTACAGCATATGGAGGTTCCCAGGATAGGGACTGAATGAGCTACAGCCACCGGTCTATACCACAGCCACAGCAGTGCTGAATCTGAGCCGTGTCTGGGACCTACACCACAGCTCACAGCAATGCTGGAACCTTAACCCACTGAGCAAGGCCAGGGATCCAACCCATGTCCCCATGGATACTAATTGGATTCATTAACCACTGAGGCATGAAGGGAACTCCTTTTTTTTGCTTTTTTTTTAAGGCCACCAGCTACAGCATGTTGAAGTTCCCAGGCTAGAGGTGGAATCAGAGCTGCAGCTCCTGGCCTATACCACAGCCATGGCAGCAACAGATCTGGGCCACATCTGTGACCTACACTACAGCTCAGGGCAACGCCAGATCCTTAACTCACTGAGGAAGGCCAGGAGTCAAACCTGCATTCTCATAGATACTAGTCAGGTTTGTAACCCACTGAGGGAAACTCCCAGTTGAGTCACTGGGTCTGGCAATTTCTATCTTTGCATCAACCAGTCTCTTGAAATGTGTGGTCTTATTAAGGGAGTGGAATGTGTGACCTTGAATAAAGTAGCTTTATTTATCTAAAACAGCTCCTGAACATGGATTCATCTGAGGCCTCTTGAGTAACAATACTGCTGGCCCTTAGAAAAATGAGTGCTTCAGCCTGAGGATGTAGAACAGGGAGATTTGGGTGACATACCTGATGCTTCTGACTAAAGAATTCATTCCATTTGTAGAGGAGTGAGTATTCATTAATACTAATAAACAGTATATAGTTTAAATTCCAAACAAGCAACTAGAGTTTGTTATAAACTTTCCCAGTTTAATGAAATTATTATGTTACCAGTGATACTGACCCCAATTAAAATACATATCAACATTCAGGCCTTTGTTGCTAGAATGTAAGGAGCCACATCTGCATTTAAGCAGTGAGATTACTACCACAGTTGCATACAGTAACCGGTAGAGATCTGAAAATATCTACTGTGCAGAGAGTTGAGCATGGTTTATTTTGTATGTGGGGTTCTGGTAGTAAAGACATTATTCAAATGTTGTTAATTCCTTTTTTAAACAAATATTAAATTAAAAATTACAATTGTAAGGAGTATTTTAAATGAGACATACATGAATCTTTGAGAGGGAATACTAGGAAGATTTCACTGCATTTAGAAATTATGACAACACACCCCTGAAGAAATAAATGAAAACTGAGTTGAAATCTATAGTGCCCATGGTTACTTAATGAGAATGATAAAAAAAATCATTCCCTTCATAAAGAAAAGTATGGAGTATATGCAAAGGTATGGCATAAAGGAGGAGTATGTAGTAAAAATTGAACAAAGGCCTATGACTTGAATGGAGAGACAATGCTAGGAGGTGACACACAATTAAATTAAAAAAATAGATGCAGCAGACAGTGTGGGATGTTTTAGGCAATGTCTTAGAATTTGGTTGGTGAGTAAGATTATTTGTATTTCAGAAAATTACTTTGTATTGGGAAAGAAGAGATTGCAAGACAAAGGAGAAGATGGTAGGGAACTTACGGACAGGTGAATATAGAGTTCCAGATGTGAGGTGACAGTAGAGTTGGCTTTTATGGTGATGCTTAAGATACAATGATATTGATAAATTCAAGGAACATTTAAGGGGGTAAGTTTACAGAAGGTAAAAATATACTAAATATGAGTGGTAAGGGAGAGGAAGCAGCAGGCATGGATGATGGTATATGGTGATGTCTCACACTGAGATGGTACCACTAGAAGAATGTGTTGCTACTTGATGGAGGGAGGAAGAAGGGGAAAATAACATGTGTTTAATCAGGGCATGTTTAGTTAAAAATGCTCCTAAGACCCTCTTTAACAGAGCAGTTTGGCATAGGATCTGCAGCCCAGAGGGAATTCCTTATCTGGGAATACAAAGTTTTAACCCCTCCGTATTCTTATATTTTAAGACGTAAAATATATGAGATTATTTATGGAAGGAACATAAAGTGAGGAAAGAGAAGTGGGCCCAGAACCCAAATTCATGGTACTCCCATATTTAATAGCTAGAATAAGGAAAATGAACCAGCAAGAAGCACTGAAAAGTAATCAGCTGGAGAAGTTCCCCTGTGGTGCAGTGGGTTAAGGATCTGACTGCAGTGGCTCCAGTTGCTGCAGAGGCATGGGTTCAATTCCACAGTAGCACTGTGGGTTAAGGATCTGGCATTGTCACAGCTGTGGTATAGATCGCAGCTGGGGCTAGGTTTCTCTCTCTGGACTAGGAACTTCCATGTGCCATGGGTATGGCCAAAAAAGAGGAAAAGAAAGAAATTAGAGAGAGATGCTCGGAAAATCGTAGTAGTATGGAATCGTTTTTTTCAAAGGAAGAAATGTCTTTAAGAGGTCAAATCCTGTCAAGTTAGGTGAAAACTGAAAAACACTTCTTTGACTTAGCAATAAGAAAGTTATATGTGACCTTAATAAGAACAGTATCAGTAGAATGATTTGAGAAAGCATGGAAAGAAGTGGAGGCAGTAATTTTAGGAGACATTTTTCAGAAATTTGCATGCGAAAGAGATGAGAAAAAGAGCAATCGCTGGATAGCTGGAGGATGATATTCAAAGAGAGGAGTTTTTGTTTTAGTGTCTGTGTTTGTGTGGATTGGGGCTGTATGTGTGTAAGTTATAGAATTGTGAACATGTTTAGAATCTAAGGGAAGGATTTTCTTTGGAAGACATGCATTCTAGACATGCCTTTTGTGTATACATGTGTGTATGTCTGTATGATAGACTAGATTTAGGAGGAAGTGAACATTTCTTGTCTTGGTTTACTCAGCAGCCCTTCTTTCCTTTTTGTGGTAATAACACCGTGGGCTTGTGGCAGAAAGCCCACCCTCTTTGTCCTATGTTTCCAAGGGTACTTGCCTAATCAAATCATCCTCATTCATGACCACGTTGGTCCCTTCAATTAGAGTCTCTTTTAAAATTTGATGTGTATGTGTGTGTGTGTGTGTATGTGTGTTATGAGAGGGACTTTTCTATTTCTTTAGGTCTTTAGGTTTGGTTGGTGGGATAATGTTAAGTCTGTCTCCAGGGACTTCTGCTAACTGCACTTAGGCACAAACAGATGGGTAATTGGAAGATCAAATTCAGCCTGAATCCCCTGTGCCAAGCCCTGTACCCTGACACAAGGCTGGTTCTGGCAGAGGAAGAGGCATGCTTTTCTATGACAGGTCATTATTTAGCTCATCCAGCTGAGCATATTTTGAAGAAGTATATTTTGATAATTTATTTATCTACACAGATGACATTTTCAATTTCCCACAGAAGTTCTATTATAGGCCAGTCAGTGGTAGCCTTGCCTCCAGCTCTCTCTGGTCATTTCCTGGGAAAGTTCCTAGAGAAGCCTAAACAATGTTTTTTTGTAACAAGTATATACACAGTGAGAAAGAGATGTGAGTGAAAACATAGCACAAGAAAATATTACAGAATGAGATCTGAACTTACATCGTGTCTCCCTCTCAGCTGTGAAACCCACACCACACTTGGATTTCACAGATACAACAACTAATTTCCCTGAAATTTTTCTCATATTAGACACCAGCTAGTTTGAGTTAGGATTTCACCATTTTCAACTAAAACATTCTGATTAATATACTGCTTATTTTATAATTAAAAAAATCTCCATATCCTAGACTTTTCCATGAAAATCATTTCCTAAAGAAATAGCTTGTGATAAAGCTACACAGAGTCAAAGTCAAAATCACCTCTCTCTATCTTACACATAGAAATAAGATTCCTCATTTCTCTAGTATCATAAGTTTTCTTTTATGACACATAGAGTATAGGTTTCCTCTTTTATTTTCCTGTTTGAAGGTAAATATCCTGTTAGTTATCTGTTGCCATAGTGCGTTCTTATCCATGGCCATGGTCAATGTGTATTCATGGCCAAAATTCTTTCTATCACAGGTGGAGTCACTTCAAGCCCCCTGTATGTCAGATCTTTCTCAGTCCCCAGGTTCTGTCCTGTCACTGCTGATGGGGAACATTTGTTCAGTAGCTACATTGCTCACCCTCAAGAAGTCCTAGAGAATGGATCCTCTCTGACCTCTCCTCTAATTGTTAGCTCTTTTCATCCTTTATGTTTTGACCAGGAACTTGACATCTATCACAGTACCAATAGGTTTGCATGATGGGTTGTGGGAATGAAGGGTTTTGGCAGGTTGTCTCTTCTGGTTTCCATGAAGTGAGATTTTTATGAACACTCCTAGATTCTAGCTCCATTATCACATGCTCTTTCACAAGGGAAGCTGGAGTAACTTTGGTGAAACATTTTCTACTCTATTCTACCACATTATAAATCTTATATGGATTGGTTCCCTTTGCAGAAAGCCTATAATAACTCTTGTGATTAAACGGATGAGGCTCTAATTCAGGGTTTCACTACTAAGATGCTTATTGAAGACTTAACATCCAATCTAGGTTCTATCAGTAATAAAGTAATCTGCCTGACTCATTTCTGTCTATTGTTTCACTTTATACTGAATAGAAACAGAGAAAAGGGTACTATATTGTGAGCTCCCCCATTCTAAACATGCTCTTATCATATTCTCTAAGCCATAATCCTTGACTATGAAGCCTGAATTCCTGCACCGTTATTTAGCATCAAATTCCTACACCTTGCCTGAGTTTTGGTGTCATATCCAGGGATTCTGTGATACTTTCACAGTACCTAGTTCCTTGTACTTCTGCCTACATTCTCTGATATCATCTTCTGTCCAATTTTAAGATTACTTATCAGTTAACTTTTCTTAGGATATTACTACTTCTCTGAACTCTTTTCTCTTGAGATATGTGACTCAACATTTCCTGATCTTCTAGCAACCCTTGCTGTCTCTCTTTGTCTAAGTCCTCTTCTTTCAACCAATAAATAGTAGAGTTCCTTAATTCTCTGTTCTGGGCTTTCTTACCTTCCCTCTGCACTCTCTTGTTCAATTATTTAAATGATGTCTTTGTGAGAGTTAACAAAATGTGTATTCCAGAGCCAACCATTTCTTTGTGTTCCACATTCATATGTCCACCTTTCACATCGGGGTGGAGTATCTTTCAAGAATATTAAACTTACACTCATAACTGAACTCTTGGTTTACTTTCCATTCAAGTCAGACTTCTTTCTCTGTTTTTCTCCTCTACTCTTGTATCATCACCATTCACCTTAAGACAAAACTTGAGAATCATTTTTTTTAAAGTTTTATTGAAGTGGTTGACTTACAATGTTGTGATAATTTCTGCTGTACAACAGAGTGATTCAGGTATATGTATACACACATCCTTTTTTTTCAGATTATTTTTCCATATAAATTATCACAGAATATTGGGTAGAGTTCCCTGTGCTACACGGCAGTTCCCCATTGGCTGATCATTCAATATACCACAGTGTACATATGTCATTCCCAAACCCCCAATCCATCCTTCCTTCTACCTGTCCCCTTTATAACCAGAAGTTTGTTTCCAAAGTCTATGAGTCTGTTTCAATTCTTCAAATAAGTTTATTTGTACCCTTTGTTTTAGATTCCACATATAAGTGATATCATATAATATTTGTCTTTCTATGTCTGACTTACTTCACTTGGTAAGATAATCTCTAGGTCCATCCATGTTGCTGAAAATGTCACTAGTTAATTATTTCTGATTGACGAGTAATATTCCATTGTGTGTGTGTGTGTGTGTATACCACATCTTCTTTATCCATTCCTCTGTTGACAGATATTTAGGTTTCTTCTGTGTCTTAGCTATTGTAAATTGTTCTGCAGTGAACATTGGGGTCCATGTATCTTTTTGAATTATGGTTTTCTCCAGGTAAATGCCCAAAAGTGCAATTGCTGGATCATAGGATAGTTCTATTTTAGTTTTTTAGGAACCGCTATGTTTTTTTACATAGTGGTTGTACCAGTTTACATTCCCTCCAAGAGTGTACTAGGGTTCCCCTTTCTCTGCACCCTCTCCAGCATTTATTTTATAGACTTTTTGATGATGGCCATAGCAGTTTTGGTTTGCATTTATCTAATAATCAGCAATGTTAAACATCCTTTTATGTGTTTTTTGGCTAACTGTATGTACTCTTTGGAGAAATGGCTAAATCTTCTGCCCATTTTTTTATTGTTTTTTTTTTCTTTGATATTGAGCTGCAGGAGGTATTTGTATACTTTGGAGAATAATCCCTTGTCAGCTGCTTCATTTGCAGATATTTTCTCCCAATCTGTGCCAGAGCAAACCTAAGGAAGAAAAATGGAGCTGTAGGAATCAGGCTCCTTGACTTCAGGCTGTATTTCAAAGATATAGTCTTCAAAACAGTATGATACTGGCACAGAAACTGAAATATAGGTCAGTGGAACAGGATTGAAAGCCCAGAAATAAAGTCACACACCTGTAGCCAACTAATCTATGAGAAAAGAGTCAGTAATATACAATGGAGAAGAGACATTCTCTTCAATAAGTGGTGCTGGGAAAACTGGCCCACTCCATGTAAAAGAATGAAAATTGAACACTCATGTGTCTTTATTTCTAATAATAGGATGAAAGAAAATATTTCTTAACAATATTAATTTAACTTGTTTTTCAGACTTTCTGTTAACTTAATGAGAAAAACCCTTGTGATTTGAACAGTGACCCCCCCCTTTTTTTTTTTAATAAGGCCATTTGATTCAACAGGACTTCAAAGATGAATGGGTAAAGATGTAAATTAATTTAATGGATAAGCCACTAAAGGGCTGATTAGGAGCTAGTTATTGACACTTCTGTAGCTGCTTGTAAAATACATCTAACAACTAGGGGTGATAGGAAAACATAGAGACAACAGGGCTTTTTTCAAGACTCTTGAAAATAAAGAGAGTATAAGTGGTCACATTTATCTTAAAATAGTCATTCTGAATAGTGTGTTAATAATTAAACCTTTGTGTCCTAAAAATACATGCATAATACTAACTCCAAGGCACTGTTAATCAAATATGCCTCCCAGAAACTGGCAGCAATTCTTTTGATGATCTGTTGCTAGTGCTTTGCAAGGCAAAAGGCACCCTCTTGGTATTGTTAAAATCAATTTTCTTTCACAAGAGGTAATTGTTCTCTGTCACTTTTGCATAAATTTAGGATTTAATTTCATAATTTAAGGTCTTATAAAAACTGTCTGTTTTATCTGTATATGAATAAATGTAAAAATGTGTGCATATATTCATAACATTTAAAACATATAACAGAGATCTGTTAGTAATTGCAATAAAATTTTAGAGTCCAAGGTATTTAATCTCAAATATCCACTATCCAAACTGATGAACTACCTATTTGATTACTTCTTGAAAATTTAACACCAGTGCATTTTTGAATTATTATGAGTTATGATGAGAATCCAGTTGGCATATTACTTTCACTTAACATGATTCTTTCTATTCATTATGAGGCAACTTAAAAAATTATGTCTTTTTCAATGCCCATCTCTTAAATCTTTCTTTCAATTGTTCCGAAGTATTATTAAGTTACTACTTAGCTTTGGGTAATATATCATGAGTAGACTGAAAGAAATTCGCAAATTCGTAGTTTAATTTTTCACAATGTTCCATATCTTTCTTTTTCCTTCACTGACCCAGCCAATCAGTTTTTCTTTTATTTCCATGTTTATATCAGATAATTACACTGTTACTAATCTTTGTAATTACTTCTGTTTGTATTATTGAGCATAGAAAAAAAAGAATGAGTGGGGAAAATTTGGGTTTGACAAAATTTGATACCCCCTTTCGGCCTTTTCCATTCCGTCCTCCCCTGTTCACATTCTCCATCAGTCTCCACTTTGGGAAGCAACAAGATTAACTACCTCTCTCACTCAGTACTTCCTTGATTTTCCTGTTCTCAAAGCTAAGTAGATTAAAACTTAACTTTTGTGATATATATATGTCATAAAGTGCATATGTGGTATAATCACTACACACAAAAATCTGATTGTTCAATGTATAGAAACATATAAAACAATGCGAATAATAAATAAAATCTTGTATACTTGTAATCAACTCTCTCCACCCAAAAACAAAACAAAACAAAATAAAACACTACCAGTTATCACAGAACCCCCTATGTTTTCTTCCCTTGTCTCATTTCATCTCTACTTCCTAGAGTTAAGAGCTGTTCTAAAGTTGGTGCATAGTTCCTTGATATTCTTTTTAAATACTTGCAATCATCTATGTAGGTTTCCTTAATGTATGCTTTGTTTAATTTTCCATGTTTTAAATTTATTCGAGTTAATTTACGGTATGTATTCTTCTGTGATTCACTTCTTTCATTTATCACTAAAAGATGGTAATGCACCTATGTCAATGTATGTAGCCCTGTCTGATGTCTTCTTATTGCAGTTTTGTTTAATGATTGGCCCAGTTCTTTACAGCTCCCTCCATCCACATCCTTGTAAGGCCTCATCATGAACAACTACACATTGTTCTACATTAAATTTGGGCTTGACCATGACATGTTGACATGTTTTGGCTTTGAACTGAACAAAATCTTAAAATATGTAGTATTGGACTTGCAGAACTAGTTAAGGACAAAACCATCGAAACTTTTTGTTAAGAACTTCAGAAGAGTTATGGTGACAACTTTTTGTCATTTCAACTGGAAATAAGTTCAAAGAAAGATTGAGAGAATAGTCTTACAGAAATCTGATGTGTTCCAAGTATTTCTACTTAACTCTAGAGAGAGGCACATCTTAACAAGAATTCTGTATGTGACTTTTGGCACACTAATTTGATTAGAACCAAATATCTCAAAGTTTTTTTAGAGAAAGCCATATGGGCAAAAGTATTGACAGCTTGAACTAAAAGAGAGTGAGACAGTAAGTAACATAAGAAGATATCTGAGCCCCCAACTTTCTACAGGCAGGGAGCAGGGTGTGCAAAAAAAAAAAAAAGAAAAAGAAAAAGAAAAAAAAAACACATATATTTCTAAGTCTCCTTTAGAAAAAGCAAAGGAGGGTGATAGAAAAAGAGAAGACACTTCCAAAGAGCAGAGGCAAGGGCATAAGAGAAACATGTTTGAACAAACGCTCCCAGGCTATAGAAAGGGAGATGAAACAAGGTATTTTGCCTACTCTAAGTAAGTGTACTTAGCATCATCTTCCCAGTGGAAATTCAGAATATCTATGGACTAAAGATTGTCATATGCTTCTTATTATATCTTTTTGTTATTGAAGGGTTTATTGCTGTTTTCCTGCCAAAGGGTCACTGTTGGATATTTGAAGGCTGGTTGTGTGCAGAGAAGATAACAACTTTTTAGTTCACAGGTCTTTGGATCCAGAGCAAATTCACTCAGACCTAAGGGCCTAACCTCTTTAATGAGACATTTGTGTCAAGATTAGATGACGCTTACGAGGTCCTAGAATGAGGGTGATTGCATTTGGCATGTGGGACGGTTATGAGCAATTTTGGCCAAGATGGAAGGCTATGGTAAATTGAACTATTGACCACAGTTCTTTACCTCTCACACCTACAAACTCAGCACTGCCTTAGGATGGGGGAGTTGGTGGGGTGTGCTTCCTGACTTTGAGCTTGGTTATGTGATTTGCTTGGGCAGATTAGAGGTGGCAGATGTGAAAGTGCCAGTTCTATGTCCAAGTCTTCAAAGACTTGCCCGTTTTCAGGTTGTGCTCATATACTTCCTTCATCACTAATATTGCTACTGCTCCTGCAGTCTGGGCTCCAAGACAGACTAGAAAGAGCTAGACTTGGACCTTAAAATCCAAGTTCTCCACCCACCCCAGTCAAGCCCAGCTTGGGTCAACCAACTCTTAGCCCAGCCACAGATGAAGAGCCTTCCTGCTGACTTGTGAATAATATTTTTCTTGTACTCCAGTGTTGATTTGTAGAAAGTGGTTTTGTACACAGCCGTTAACTGTTCAGAAGTATAGTACATTACTTAATTAACACACCGTAATTGTGTATCCTTGATGCAGTGGTAGGCATTTTGGTTCTTTCCAGTTTGAGCAGATATTAGGTTGTTGATGCTCAACTCCAAATTTGTACCTATGTGTCCCACTGTGATTCTGGGGCTAGAGCCTCAGAAAATCACATTTCCACATTGCCAGCTGACTCCAGTTAGATTCCATTAATGTGGGTGTTCTGGAGAGACTGCAATGCTAGAGGAGGAATAATGGTATTACACTTTCTATTTGCTTCCTTGAGAATCATCCTAGCAAAAAATCTTAGCAATAGCAGTTTCCTCCTCTAGCAATAGCTCTAGATCCGCTTTGCAGTTTTTACCAAAACTCACAAAATTTCCTTGTGTTCCCTGAGGGAGAGACCAGCACCAGGTAACTGGTGCTTCTTACTCAGAAGTCTAGAGCAAGCCCACTACTCCTTCCTCAAGGCCTCACCTATCTTTAAGCTCTGCATAACTTTTTCTCTAAGCTTTTGAGCTATAATACTTCCAATCTTTTTAATTGTTCCCCTTAACCCTGAAGTTGTTAGCTACTCTCTGCAGTTTGTACCTTTATAAAAACTTTCTGTTTTCTTTCTGCCTGTTCTGATACCTACTTAAAAATTATATCTAGTTAAAGATACTTTTATATTTAATTCTTTAAGATAACTGGATTCTTTACATTTTTTAAGATTGTTATGAACATTGTTAAACATTAATATAAATGCACCTTTTAAGAGTTTCTCTAGCATATATGTTTAACAGTGGAATTGGATCATAGGCTATTCACATATTTAACCATAAGGCAACTCCCACTCTGTCTACTACATGCTTGCACTTCTTCTTCTTGCATACTTCTACTAATTGTAAATACAAGTTCTCAGTATGCACCTTTGTCATAAACATGGACAGTCTGATTTGATTTTCCTTCTAAGAGTTGTGAAATTATATCTCATTGTCATTTTAATATGCATTCTTTAGATTACTAATGACTCTGATCAACATATGTATAAAGCCATTTTATATATTAGTGGTGGGACTTAAAATTAAGTGATAGTATATTCATGGGAATCACATCATTGCTCAAATCACCCCACCTCGGAGTTAAGCCCTGCAGTAGAAGCATCATAAAGTGTGAGTGATTTTCCTAGACTTTCACACAATGCAGCAAATGTAGCTTCAAGGCTCCCGTGAAAAGAAAAGGTAGGATGAAAGTATAGTTGCAGAAAAGAAGACTTTAACATGAATTGAGTAAGAATTTAAAAAACCAACTCCACACATTTCCTTCCAATGTAAGAGTACAAAACAACTTTTGAAAGTCAGGGAATAAGCTGCCTAATAAGAGTTTTAAAGCTTTCCCGATTTTCAACCCATAGGCAGGGTCTCTAGAGCCACGGTCTCAGGGAAAATTGAGGCAGTTGTCTCATTCTTGACTGTTTTGGCTAAACATCTGCCCCTCTATCCAATATTTGTTAGGAAAAATGTGCATGCTGTAGTGTGTATATGATGACTATTAAAAAATTCAAAGTTGGATTCGCAGTGAAATTAAGTTCCTTAAATACTGATATAATATAACCAAGATCATGATATTAATACCTCTCCATCTAATTTACTCAGTAAGATTTCATCCTTATCTTACAAAGGTAAAACACTTTATCTCTATTCAAATCAGTGAAGGATGGACATTAATTATGGAATTGTCATCAGTGCTGGAGATATACACACCAGCACAAATGAAATCTCCAAGCATATATCCTCTAGCTACAAATACACTTTTAAAGCAAAGGGCAAAACATGTAAATATGTGTCTGAGACAAGGGTTTTGCTGTGCAGAAAAATTAGTTATTACTTTTAACAATTTTTTGAAATGCCCTAGAAACAAAATGTACAGAGCCTTTGGAGGTTTACCACATGATCAAACTCCAATATTTTGGTAAACTATTCACAAATCTTAGAGATGAAAGCCATGTTTAGGAACTAAGAAACATTTTGAAGCAGGAGATTAAGTTACCTAGGATAAATTTTTAACTTTTTTAATAGTGACAAATGTTATAATGAAAAGAAGAATATTCCTAGCTTTAAACTTGAAAAATGAAAAAAAGAAAAATCAAATCAGACACATCATTTTGATAAGGAGCTTTTAATTGTGACAGGACTTCTCAGTGTCCAAGGTTTGCACCCGTAAATGATGCTAACATTGAGGGATTTGGGCAAATTTCAAGAGTAATTTGATCTCTGAAACACACTGATATCAATGCTTTCATTGATTTGACATTTTTTTCAGGGATTCTCTATGCAGGCTTCTCTTTTGTGGCTGCCTTTTCTGTCTAAGTCACACCTTTGGACAGCTTACCTGTTTCGTGTTCATCCTATGGTTTACCATGGTTATCCTTCTTTTTTACCTGACAAACAGCTATGACAATACTCCTTTATTCTTCCAGGGGTGTCTATGACAGATATGTTCAATTGGGCAGAAACTGTCAGAGCAACTTATATCAAAATTGACAATCCTTTACTTAACACAAATGACATCCAATTAACTTTCCACTTGTAGTGTGAGTTCTGGGTGATCTCCGGATTTTCCACTGCTTTCACTTGACAGAGCTAAGATCTCCTCTCAAACAGCAGCTTTGGAATTTTGCCCTCATTAGAAAACCAACAAATAAAATTCAGAGTATTTTCAACCAAATATGCTTCATGGATTTTAAGCCAACCTAATGTTAAACCTGGGTATAAAAGTGTGTTTGTTTTTTTCTCATGTTCGGTTTAACTTTATGATGACTACATTTAATTTTGCTTTCCTTTTTGCAAGCTAAAATATGCCAAAAGAAGTTTGTTCTCTCTCTCTTTTTTTTTTAATGTTTCTGTTGGATCAGAGTTGATATGAGAGATTGAGAATTTTGATTAGGAAAAAAACATAAAACTGACATGGACTATGATTGAATTAGCTGATTATTAAGCTGCTATTTCTAATTACTTGACATGTACAATACAGAAAATAGTATGAGTGTAACATAAATATGACATAGTTTTGTTACATGGTCACAGTTAGTCTGTGCAACCTGTCTCCATACCTCCTAGTTTCTGTGTAAAGTCTGTGAGTAATTATACACACAAATATAGACTCTGTACACATACACTCTCAGTAGGTGTGTGTAGAGAGACTTTTTCTCTCATATTAACCGTTTATATTTTGTAAAGTACTTCTATACATTTAGTTGCTTATCCTCTGAATAATCCTGTGAGGTGAGTATTCCATATCCCTATACTCATTCTCTGGATGAATAAACATAGCTATAACTAACTTCAGTAACCTTCAAGCAGTGTCTTAACCTAAGCCCATTCTTCTTCCTTGCATACCTCTCTAAAATATCATGATTTTTTTTCCTTTTGCTTTATATACATTATTTTATTTAATTCTTGCCATACCCTGCAGCCAAAGCTACGCAAACAAAAGTAGTGAAGGGTAGCATTAGCACCAGGTCACCTTTGGCATAGGAGCCCATAACTGATTTTTTTTTTTTTATGATCTTAAAGCTATGATTTATGTGCAACAATTTCTTCCATAGTCAAAGAAATATAATGTGCAAAAATTAATACAGTGCAGGATATCTTCAATTCTCTAGGAAAGTTAAGAGTTAAAACAAGTATTTATATAATAGCAAAATAGAACAGATCTTACAAAAAAAGTCTGCTCTAATTAGATACTGAAATTATTTTAATATGAGAGAATGCATTTTGAAGTGATTTCCCAACTGATTTAGAATTATTTTAAGAAGCAGGATGTTGCATATTTTAGTACTTTTGGAAGTTTCACTAATTAGAGTTCAAGTAAATATAACTTTTAAGGTGATTAGCCATCTTTAAGAATTTTTTTTAGATGTCATTCTTAATATAATTTACTGTATTTTCTTATTGATATCTGAGTTTACTATCCTAGAGATTAAATATGTGAAATATGGAATATTGTACAATATTTCCAAGTAACAGGCTATTTCATTTTAATTACATATAGTAACAACAAATAATTCAATTATAATTAATCCATTGTTTTATTAAAAGCCATTGCTATTTAAATGAACAATGAACTTTTAGGATAATACACAATTACTATACAACTATTGTGGTATTTGTATGCACAGTATTTTTCCCATCAAGAAAATAATGTTCTTTGTTATTCATTTTGTAGTTTCTACATGTGGTCATACAGTTAGTATTGAAATAGTATCATATAAACTAAAGAGGCTATTTTCTAAATTATTTTCTCTAATATGTTTTATGTTTTGCATTAAAATCATGAGTTTAAAATTCATTGAAGTTAACAAAATAATTTAAATTATTTATTTTCAAATAAAGTATAGAAAAGTAATCATTCTGATGTAAAATGTATATATTTATAAAAAACAAACTTACAAATTTTTAATTTGTCTGCTCATATATTTTTAGTTTGATGACCAATTTATATCAGGAAAAATGTGAATTAAAAAATAATTGTTCAGCTGTAGATGGGAGTGATTTTAAAATTTTTGTTAGAGTTCATGAGATAATGGATAATAGAAAATTACATATTCCGTATATTTGAATCCATACTTGAAATTCAATTCTACCTTAAAGTATAATACCAAAGATATAGCCTAGCTCATGTAGTTACTACGGCATATAAAAGTAAATTGATTATATAAAAAGCATATTGAAACCTCCTCAAATCTATTATCCAAATAGTTCAACATCAGATGAGAAATTACTTTCAAAATGCATTTTCCTTGATTAAAATACCAAAGTTGTATTTGAGATTCAACATATCTTTTATCCTTACTCTCATAGATATTCTTTACATAAAAATGGCCCAGATAAATCTGGACTATACACATGTGTTATGTTCTTAATTACATCTGTGTCAGAAAAAGTCATACAATTGCAAAGGCAGATAATGTCATGGTTTTCCAAGGAACACCCTGGTAGAACCAAGATTAAGGATCTCGACACAATTACCATCAAAACCAATTCAGTTATTTTATCATTAGAGGAAAAAAAGAAAAGCAGGAGTCGAAGAGCATTTGTATGTGTAGTTTTCTTTATTTTAATTTTCTGTTTAGGAAAATATTGACTTCTTGAATTGAGATATTAACTAAAATCTTTACCTCAGCAAAGTCTGACACAAAGTACAGGGTGTACAACTTTTATGTAATATTTACACATCTACTTACAGTTGTTTAAATAAACAGATGCATAGGGAGCTGTGATACCACATGAGCAAGTTCTCTCTTTGACTTGACTTGGTTCTCTAATTCCTAGTGCTCCATATTCTGCGTTGTTTACTCTCAAAATGACTCTACTAATTATGAAAATAGTATCAGAATTAGCTGCTTGTTAATGCCAGAGAAAAACAATAAAAAATTTTAAATTACTCCTAATATCACTAAGTGAAGTCATTATTTGCTAAATTGTTGTATATTTAATTATTTTTCTAACAACTTATATTACTTAAGTTTCTGCAAATATGTTGGGATTTTTTGTTTTTTCATAGTAAATAACAGTAACCAAGTCTAATTAAGAATGAAAAAAATACAGAATTCTTTAAAGCTACCTGGATGGCCACAGGGTCAACTATGATAATTAGAGATAGGAAAAAAAAAAGATAAAGATAAAGAACAAAAATAATCAGTTATTAGGGTATTGGTGTTAGTATTCCACCCTGCTAAAAACAAAATTCAAAATCTTTGTAAAGAGAGTTTATGTGGCTGAATCTAGGTCACATGGCTTTACCGTGACTCCTCCTGTGGTGAGCCAGAGCTGCAAGAACCCCAAACCCATCCAAAGCCTGGGCTGTGTACCTCTATGCTGTTTCATAAGACTAGCTATTTAGTCATATAGGTGATTTTGGAATTTTTATCAAATTTTGTTGCAACTATAGATAGTATAAACTGGACATTGTGTGTATATTCAGCTATATTTAAAATAAGCATTTCCTATAAATGATTAGAAAGTTATTGCCTGTATGAAAGTGAGACACAAAACATTGTGGAAAAAGGAACAGAACCTTTGTAAGAGAGGACACGCAGTAGCATATTTAGCTTTTCATTTTTTTTTCATTTTATAATTTTATTCAGCATTAAAATTTTAGCCTTGAAATGTATTATTAAATATTCTTGAAATCATAATTTTAATGATTATATACGTATTCCTCACAAGTCTGCCTGGTGCTCTATATTGCTGCTTTTTTGTTTGCTTGCTGATTATAAGCATACTCTACATTGTGTGTCAGAAATTGAAAACTTAAAAAAGCAAATCACACATTTTTTTTTTCTTTATCCTAAATAAGAACCCCCCAATATAGTATTACTGGACATGGAGTGTAGTATCTAGTTGATATATACCTCACTTCCCTTTAGTTAGAGCTGTAGTTATCTTACCATCAATACCATATTAGAGCTGATAGAATATAGTCTAGAATCACTGTAATTTAGGTATTTAGGTCATCTCTGAACTGAAAATGAAAAGCTGGACAGGCTAATTTAACATAAAGTAAGTTAATAATGTAAAGGGTGGAACTAAGATCCATTCAAAAAATAAACAGAGATCTACTTCATCCACCCCAGTGTGCAGTAGGGAGGTATCCTATGCCCTCTACTAGAGTACTGTCAGGTCTGTCCTGGTAAATAATGGGGATTTACACCATAGTCCAGGGGTTAAGAAATTACCAAACCAGCCCTTGTGACATCACTGGAGGCCACATGAGGAGTGATAATGAGGCATTCCTGTCCCTTCCAGTCAGGTAAATACACTGAAATTCTAGTTAGGAACCACGATTTGAGAATTCCTCATCCTTGGGAGTCAAGAGTCAAAGTGAAAAATTTTAACTTCTACTACAAGAGCAGTTTAAAAGATACCAGATAAACAGGTTTAAATAAGATTCAGAGTATCTTAACATAATAGCCTTAATATGCAAATTTCAATTAAAAAAAAATAAAACAGTAATCTGCAGAGAAGAGTTTGATTGTTGCCAGAGGCAGGGAGAGGGGACACAGAATGGGTGAAGAAGATCGAAACATACAAACTACCAGTTACAAAATAGACAAGTCATGAGGATCTAATGTACAATGTGGTAGCTAAGGTTAATAATAGAGTATTGCATATTTTAAAGTTGCTAAGAAATTAGATCTTAAAAATTTTCATCACAAGAAAAAAAATCCTGCAGCTACGTATGGTGACAGATATTAACTAGCTTATTGTGGTGAACATTTTGCAATATATAAATAAAATAATTATGTTGTACACCTGAAACTAGTATAATATTAAATGTCAATTATAACTCAATGAAAAAAAATCACTAATCATACAAGAACTAGGGTAGTCTCAAACTGAATGAGAAAAACCAATCAATAGATGTGAACATTAAGATGATAGACATAACAGAATTGTCTTACAAAGATTTTTAAGTAGCTATTATAAAAACACTGCAAGGAACAACTATAAATAGGGTTGGAACAAATAAAGAATAGAAAGTCACAGAAAAGGAAACAAGTTTAAGCAATGAAATAAAAGAACCAAATATAAAATCTAGAATTGGAAAATACAAAAAGGAAAAAAAAAAAAACCCAGATCTTAATCCATAGGCTCAACAGCTGAATGGGAAATACAGAGGGAAAAAAATCAATCAACTGGTAGATAGAATAATAGAAATTACCCAATGTGAACAATAAAGAGGAAATAAACTAAAAAATAAAAAGGAGGAACATTGGCTCAGAGACTCTGTAGGACTGTAATATTCCTGTCATTGTGGTCCCAGAAGGACAAGAGAAAAAAGATGAGACTGAAAAAGAGCTAAAAGAAGTAATGACTGAAATTTTTATGAAAAGACTCAAACCTAAAGATTAAAGAAACTGAATGAAGCTCAAACAGGGTAAACCCAAAGAAATCCCCTTCAAGATGCATCATTATGGCACTTCTGACAACTGAAGGCAAAGAAAAATCTTGAAAGCAGTAAGAGAAAAATGACCATAGCTTTAGGGGAAAATACTTGGATTGACAGTAGATTTCTCATCAGAAACCCTAGAGACCAAAATGAAACGTCAAACATTTTAAAGAAAAGAACTGTAAATCTAGAATCCAAATCTAGTGAAGAAAACAACCTTCAGGAATAAAAGAGAAATCAAGACATTCTATGAAAAAGGAAAAATAAAGAATTTATTATTATAGACCTAATCTGAAAGGATGGCTAAGAGAAGTTTTCCTAAACAAACAAAAAGGAAGGGGGAAAGAATGAAACTTGGAATATTAAGAAAGAAGAATATGATAAGCAAAAAATATGGGTAAATACAACGGACTTACTCTTTTTGAGTGTCCTAAATTATGTTTGACTGTGCCAGCAAGATTTTAACACTGTTGTTCCAAATGTATTTATAGAAAGTATTGAACTGAAAATATACAAAAAGCTCATACAAGTCAATATCAAAAAAAAAAAATCAAAAAATGGACAGAGGACCTGAACAAACATTTATCTAAAGAAGTCATACAAACAGCCAGCAGGTACATTAAAAGATGCTTAATATCACTTGTGAAATGCAGGTCAAAACTACAATGAGGTATTACCTCATACCAGTCAGAATGGCCATCATAAAAAAAAGTCTACAATCCATAAATAGTGGAGAGAGTGTGGAGAAAAGGGGACCCTCTTACACTGTTGGTAGGAATGTTAATTGGTACAACTGCTATGGAAAACAGTTTGAAGTTTCCTTAAAAACTAAATATAGAGCTACCATGTTACACTAGCTTACTATGAAACTTGTATTAAATAAAAGGAACTAGAATGGGTGAACCATTTTTGGTAAAAAGAACAAAAAAAGAATGTCTAAAATAAAAAAAAAAGTAGTGAAAGTGTCGAATACTAATGAGAAGACAAAGAAACTGAGGCACTCATTTTTTCTGCTTGGAGTATAAGATGTTAGAGACACTGTAACACAGTTAGTTATTTCCTTAAAAAGCTTGCCATACATATAGCACATAATCCAGAGAATTCATTCATGGGCATTTATACACAAAAAATGAAAATTTATGTTTATTCGAAAGACCCAAACACAGACGTTTATAGCAGTGTTATTTGAAAAAAAAATGAAAATTTTATGTTTAGTCAAAAGACCTGTACACTGATGTTTATAGCAGTTTTATTTGAAAGAGTCAAAACCTGGAAAGATATCCTTTAAGGGGTGAATAGTTGACAAAAGCTGGGGCACACCCTTGTCATTGGTTGCTATTCAGCAATACAATGAAATAAACTACTGATACACATTCATCTGGCTCAATCGCCAGTAAATTATGTTGGGAGAAAAAAGCCAAGAAAACATACTACATGGTTGCATTTATATAACCAATCTTGAAATGAAAAAATTATGGAAGTGAGATACAGATTAGCAGCTAATCAGGGCTAAGGAGATAGCAGGGACAGGAGAGGAATTGGCTGTGTCTACAAAAGAACACCATGAAGAATTCTTGTGGTGATGGAATTATTCTTCACCTTGACTTTATTGATATCATTATCATGGTGGTGATACTGTGCAATAGTTTGCCAAGATGTTACAACTGAAGAAAACACAGTAAAGCGTACATAGGACCTATCTGAGGCATTTCTTATAATTGCATGTCAATCTACAGCTACCTCAAAAAAGAAAACGTGGTGATGATATTATTATTTTTTTATTGCTGAAGGAAAGAATCAGGCTTAACCACTACCAAAGAATATTCTTCAGACACAATAAGCATCTCTGAGGCGGTAATAGGCATAGTCGCACAAGAGATCCTATGAAGGTGCAGAGAAAAATACTCAGTCACAAAAAGTCTGTAACTTTTCTAAGATACTCAAGGAGACCACTCAGGCAGCTACCTATTGAAAAACCATAAATGTTGTTACACACATTAGGATACCCTTAGAACATAAAATGATATCAGAATTGTATCAGACTTTTCCTTTAATAGAAATTTTACTTTATTTTTGCTATTATCAACTTTTTCTTGCTTTGTTCTCTCTCTCTTTTTTTATTTTTTCACATTGAAACCAGATAGGGTGAAAAGAAAGTTATATTATTACGGACTTGGTATTTCTTCACTGATTAGGCAAGCAACGTTTGATTGTGTTTATTGAAATAAAGATTAGAATTCTGGAATTTCCATTGTGACTCAGCAGGTACAGAACCGGACATAGTGTCTGTGAGGATGCTGGTTTTGATTCCTGGCCTCACTCAGTAGGTTAAGGATCTGGAGTTGCTGTGAAATGAGGTGTAGTTTATAGATGCTGTTCAGATCTGTTGCTGCTATGGCTGTGGCATAGGCCGGCATTTATAGCTCCAATTCGACCCCTAGCCTGGGAACTGCCATATGCAGCAGGTCTGGCCCTAAAAACAAAAACAACAACCATGAAGAATAAAAAATAAATAATAAGTAAATAAATAATTTTAAAAGATTAGAATTCTATTTTTTTTTTGTCTTTATCTTCCCCCCCAACCCTGCGCATGTGTTGGCTGTTCTATTCTCTTCATTTCCTATAGAATTCTTTCTTTTTCTGAAAATCTAATGTTAATGTATATCAATGAAGAAAGACATAGTTCTACTCTTAAGAGTATTTAAAATTTGGATTGGCATCCCACTACCTCCACACTTAGAAAAGTCAGGTAACATGAGTTAAGTGTAGAAAAGCAAAAGCCAATGGTGAATGTAGTCTGAGTTGGCCATATTGCCATTCATTCAAAGGGATATTTCTATGTTTTTATCTTAAACATTATGCCCCCTGCCTAGCATAAAAGACTTCCAAGAGTTTCTTTTTTCTCTTTCTCCATCTCTTTTTTACTTATTGTCTCTATTTCACTCCTTTCTTTCCTCTCTTCTCTACCTCAAGTTTTCAACTTCTATCAAGGTCTTTTGTTTGTTTGTTTTGTTTTCAGATGAGTTTATTGTGTGTGAATCATTATTTTCCAGTAATTCTTAAGTTTGGTTCTGTGTTTCAGAAAAACAGATATTAACTTTTTGCCTTTCTAGTGGTCATGCATAATGAAAACATCGTGCCATTATTTATCAGTCATCTCCCTATAGGCTGAAGATAGAGATTGTTACAGCAAGAATTCAAAAAGAAATAAATCATTTTAAAATAATTTCAGAAGCAAGAACTTATATAAGTTCTTATGCTCCTCTGTTATATCACGTGTCAGACATGGCTAGCTAGAACAAAGACTGCTCCAAACCATTGTCACTTCAATTTATCTCCCTATTTGTCCACTGATCCACTGAGCTTTTTTATTTTTTTCTCCAGGTGATTATCTATTGAGTTTAGATAACAAAATTCATTATTTCTATGAATCTCTAGTCAATACACTCAAGCATGTTTCTTCTTCCATATTAGTGTAATATATGTATTATAAAATATTCACATAAATATAAAATTAAAAATTATGAAATATTTCTAAAGAAATATTGCTAAAAATCTTTCTATTTTGATAATTTATACTTTCTAATTTGGCAAGTCAAAGTATAGACTTAGAGTCTAGTCCAATCATAAAGATCACAGTGATATATTCATATTAAAATAATCTTGATAATTCACTTTTTGGCTGACATGTCAGAAATGATTAGATCAGACAGTTATTTTTTTTCCAATCATTTTTATATTGTACTTTGATTCTATGGCTATTAATTGTGTCTTCAGTACTTTTCAAAAAAACATTTTAGACCATGTATTCATTAGTGAGTCTTTTTTTTTTTTTTTTTGCTTTTTAAGGGCCACACCCACGGCATATGGAAGTTCCCAGACTGGGGTATAATTGGAGCTACAGCTGCTGGCCTATGCCATAGCCACAGCAATTCAGGATCTGAGCTGCTATGACTTACACCACAGCTCATGGGAATGCCAGATCCCCGATCCACTGAGCAAGGTCAGGGATTGAACCACATCCTCATGGATACTAATAGGATTCATTTCCACTGCACCACAATGGGAACTTCTCATTAGTGAGTGTTAACTTAGCTAACTCTAGATAATGTAACCTAAATGTATTTTACAGGAAATCATCTGTGAATTTTTAGATGATGATATTCACCATGAGAAATGAAAAGAGCAAATATGACACTTTCCCCCTCTGTATTCTACAGAACTTCTTCTTTCTTATGATACTTCACATATACACTTCTTCATCCCCTTAGGTTAGAAAAACTGGTAACATATGAGAATTCTCCTTTCCTCATATCCCTAATAATACTTAGAATTCTCAGACATTTTGAATTATATAAATATTGTAGATAAAGGTTGATGTCTCAATAATATGTTATTTTATACATACCTGATTATCAATTAAACCAAGTTACTTTTCATGTTTATTGACAAGCTCTCCAGCTTAATCTTGTCCTTCACTGAGCAGATCAAGGTCACATATCTTATAAACATGAATGTGTTAAAACCTCAATCTCCATTAATAAGGCCCATCTCTTGAACTGTCGTGTTGCCAGCTCAGAATTTCTTTTCTGGTTTGTGTTTGTATTTTTAATAAATTTTATTAGAGTATAGTTGACTTAGAAATGTGTGCTGCTCACACCAGTTAGAATGGCCATCATTAATAAGTCCACAAATAACAAATGTTGGAGGGGCTGTGGAGAAAAGGGAACCCTCCTGCACTGTTGGTGGGAATGTAAACTGGTACAGCCACTATGGAGAACAGTTTGGAGATACCTTAGAAATCTATACATAGAACTTCCCTATGACCCCACAATCCCACTCTTGCGCATATATCCAGACAAAACTCTACTTAAAAGAGACACGTGCACCCGCATGTTCATTGCAGCACTATTCACAATAGCCAGGACATGGAAACAACCCAAATGTCCATCAACAGATGATTGGATTCGGAAGATGTGGTATACATACACAGTGAAATACTACTCAGCCATAAAAAAGAATGACATAATGCCATTTATAGCAACATGGATGGAACTAGAGAATCTCATACTGAGTGAAATGAGCCAGAAAGACAAAGACAAATACTATATGACATCACTTATAACTGGAATCTAATATCCAGCACAAATGAACATTTCTGCAGAAAAGAAAATCATGGACTTGGAAAACAGACTTGTGGCTGCCTGATGGGAGAGGGAGGGATCGGGAGCTTGGGATTTTCAGACACAACTTAGAATAGATTTACAAGGAGATCCTGCTGAGTAGCATTGAGAACTATGTCTAGATACTCATGTTGCAACATAACAAACGGTGGGGAAAAAAATGTAATGTATGCATGTAAGGATACATGTTATGCATGTAACTTGATCCCCTTGCTGTACAGTGGGAAAATAAAATAAAATAAAAAAAGAAATGTATGCTGGATTCAAGTGCTCAACAAAGTAATCAGTTATACATATACATATATCTGTTCCTTTTCAGATTATTTTCCCATATAAGTTATTATACAGTATTGAGTAGATTACACTGTGTTATTACAATGTGTTAGTATTGTGTAGATTACCCTCAGTTTCTGGTAGCTCCTTAAAAAGCCATTTCCTCATCATACCTTCTGACTGAGCTAGCATGCTGTTTTTTCTTCATTTATTTCTGAAAACCATGCTGAATATATATTATTTGCCAGGCACTATGTCTTTTCTACTTGTTCAAAGGACGTTGAGAAAAAGAGATTTAAAATATGATTTTACATAGCAGTGCTTATTATCTTGTTCATATTCTTGTTGATGCCCTTGTATCTTCCATCAGACATCTGATTGAAGCTATTTCAAGTTATAGTCATTGTCTTTTAGGTGTTTATATTTGTAATGGCTTAGTTATAACTCTAATATTAAAGGAAGTATCTATAAAAAGAGATTGCAATATATATGCATATGTCATTTGGTATAATTAATAGTGCTTCTGTTTCTGACATGCAAATACTGTTTCATGGGACACTCAACACATCATCCAATTGTTTTAGTCACCTTCCATTTTCCCATTGTTAAGGGAGGGATTTCCACCCTATGGTTATAGGGATGGCCAGATCTGACACACAAGACTGCACAGGTGAGATTGATGAGCATATTATTAGTCACATATACTCACTGATCAAAAGGAGAGGACCACACATACTATGTAGGACCATTTGGGGTTGCACTCTGGAAAAGTAAACCAGGGGCTGTGGGAGGTAGCTGGTTTGTAGTGTGAAGGGCATGGGGTGCCTCTGTTTCCTATGAAAGGATATGATTCACTTGTCTGAATATTTCCAGAGACTGGCAGAGAACTGAAACTCGCTGCTCATGTATAAGCAGAAATTGTGTCTAGCTCTTTGAATAAGGAGGGTTGTTTGGCTGGGGAACCTTATCCATGAGAGCAAATAGGGAGGCCTACTTGCTATTAGTCCATATGAGGCCATCCCAATTTTACTGTCAAGGCTGCACATAATATTATAAAAACTTATTCTCATAAAAACTTAGTCTTAGGCCTTATACCATATAAATCCAGATATATAAACTGAATTTATTTTCGTTAATATTATTTTCACACAAAGATTAGAAGGTTTTTGGTTCCCAGCATTGATTAGAATTTTTGGTGACCATAAACTAGAAATATTATATAGAATTTTATTTAAATTTTGTTCCTATAGAGTGAGTATATCTCCACAAATTAAAACCATTCATAAATTTTTTTTTTGTTCTTAGTTAATCTTTACAAATCCACATGAGCATTCCTGCGCATACAGAAAGCTGCTCCCTGACAGCTGTTGAAAGCTGCCTATCATGGTGAAGATGTACACACACTGAAAAAAATAATCCCAGATGCACATTAGTTATCAAAGCAAATGCTATACAAGCACTGAAGGAGGAGAAGTTCCCAATATCTACAACTGTTCTCTGAACACCATTCAATGAATAAAAGTACCTGGGAAACTGCTGAGTCTCTAGAGGAATTGAATATAAATAAAAGATGTATGCCATTTTCAGTGCAATACAGAAAGACAGTAGAAAGAAAAGTTTGCATAATTCAAATAAGGATAATACAATGAATAGTCAAGGGAGCAGAGTAAGAAGTCTACATAGTTGTAAATTGATAAAACAATGTCATAACAATAAATGGGTATTGGAAATACATGAGTAAAATCCAGTGAGAATAGTAAGAAAACATTTTGTTCATTTTTATTTTTGTCATATTCAGAAGGCAAGTTCTAGTCAGTCTAAATTGATTGCTGTTTTGATGAATTAAATCTTTCTAAGGCAACCAATGTGGAAATGTATTAAAAAATATATTCTATTCAATGGGGAAATTAATTTGAGAATATAGGATACTGTAACAAATCTCAAATTATTAAGTAAACACAAAACATGATTGGAATTATAATCTCTGTATTAAGGGGAAAGAGGATAAAGTAGTCTACAAAAGGTTATACAGTAAATCAGATACTGAATAATTGCCTTCCATAGAAACTCTAGATATGTGTTTAAGTAATTTATCTTGATTTTTTATTCATTTCTTCTACCACTAATTCTTGAATGGCTTATTACTCTGCATAGATATTCTGCTAAAAACTTTGCAAATGGAGTTCCCATTGTGGCTCAGGGGATACGAATCTGACTCGTAACCATGAGGTTGCAGGTTTGATCATTGGGTTAAGGATCTGGCATTGCTGTGAGCTGTGGTGTAGGCCACAGACGTGGCTCAGATCTGGCATTACTGTGGTTGTGGTGTAGGCTGGCAACTGTAGCTCCAGTTCAACCCCTTGCCTGGGAAACTCCATATGCCGTGGGTGCAGCCCTAAAAAAGCAAAAATTAAAAAAAAAATCTTTGCAAACATAAGAGAGGTGGTTTCTCTTGTCATGAAATTTACCATATAATATGAAATTTATGAATGTAGTTTGGGAGTCAGTTATCCATTACAGATATTAAGTTACTTACTATTTCTATCTCATTAAACAGCCAGATAGAATTTTCTGTGATGATGGAATCTTCTAAATCTGTCCCGTCCAGTAATATCGACCACTTGAAATGTTATTAGTCAGACTGAAACCTTAATTTTGTTTAATTTAATTTTGATTAATTTATATTTAAACTTAAATAGCCACATATGGTTAGCAGCTGCCATATTGGACTGAGCTAAAGAATTATTGTAAATATCAAATATATATATGTAGCAGTTATATAGTGCTTAGAACATAGTAAGTGCTTATTATCAAGTAATTATTAACATTCATGATGAGAAAAAAATACTGATGTTAAGATTCTGTAATAGGCATTGATTTCTGAGGATTATAAAAGAAATATTTATCATTCTGACCCTTATAGTCATAATATTGAAATGTTATATCCATACAATGAGAATTTTTTTTTAAATAACATCACAAATAAAACATGACTCTTGAGTAACACTAATTCCTCCCAAAGATGATGTCAGATAAAAATAATGTTCGAGAGCTGGGGAAGATACTGATGTCCACAAGTGGGAGTCCTGAAAATTTTTTTCCCATTCAAAAAAAAAAATGGATATCTACATAAACACTTCCTCATAGAATTACTCACCTTCAAGATTTACATTGGTGTCGTGATGCCTCAGAATCTTCTACTGTGTTTTGAAAATGCTCAATAACTACTAGAAATGAGTCACACTGTGGCACAACTTTGTATATACTAGCTTTATAATGTTTGGAAATTTTTCATCTCTTGGTAACATTACTGTTTCTTAGAGTATAAATATTCCATAAGGTAAACAGATATTCAAAACAGCATGATATCTAGACTGGCTCATACTTTAATTGGAGATCATTTTTCACAAGAAAGTACATCTGGAAAGGACTATCACTTTCTACATCCATACACTTTCAACTTGAGAAATGTATCAAAGGATTTCAGGCTCTCTGTTGGGTGTCTTCGGCAATCTCTTCCAACTTCACCATCCAGCCATCTCTATCACAGTCTGTCCCAGGAAACGGTTCTGTTCTGACTGCCTCAAGGAACTCACTAACCCTTTTGATCTATGTTTGGATTTTGGGAAATAAGAAACTCCAGAAAGAGACTAAGGGGTGGGAAGGATGAATCCCTAGCTTTTCAGGGCTAAGGAAGGTAAAGTTGCACATCTTTCTTAGCCTCAGGATGTCTTATTTAAGACTACTAAGTCTTAAACCTTGTTCATAACTTTAAAAAAATTTGCTTATTAAACTTGCCTCAATTACTTTACAAGTGTGAATATTTTTCTGTAAACCCCTGACTGATACAAGGACCAATCTTGGTATAAAATTGTGAGTTTTTATCTAATTGAGAACCTGGATAAAATATTGGATGAATTTTTTCATGAGGAGACTTTTAAGAATTTCTTCCAAATCTGTGCTTCTGGGATTATAAATCTTAACTGGATAAATGACACATTTTTATATAAGACAGTCTTCCAAAAAGTTAGATCATTAGAAAGAACAAAAATGTGGATAAAAGAAAAAAGAGACTAATTAAAATCAAGTGGAGATGAATTTTGGGGCAAAGCTGTTATCAAAATTAGTCTAGAGCAGAAAAGTCATTGTGATATTGAGAATGAGACAAGTGATAAATTATGTCTAAAGAAAGACAAAGTAATTGTATCATTAAAATTTTTATACAGATGTAAATAAAATATAAGGAGACAGAAGAATAAAAATAAAGTTTAGCCTTAGTTAATCTTTATTTTTTTCACTTCATCATTTCACTTTAAATGAAAAGACAAACAATGGAAAATATTAATTGGCATATTGACATTCTGTGAACCACTAGAGTATATAAAATTAATTATAATTACAAATATAGAATAAATAGAAGATATGTGATGATATATTTATATTCACTATATCCTATAACTTCAATCTATATCACAGTTCTAATCATGACAACTCTTTCCACTTAACCTACTGCATCTTAAGAGCCCATGTCAACTGGAAAAAGAAATCTAGGGTCAGTGTTATAAGTTTCTCCACAAATTATATTTCATGGGTTTTTCTTCCTTACATGAGACAACACAAATATACTGCTAAGAGACAGACCTTAAGCCAGATGTCTTGGTTTATTTTCTAGTTCCCTAATTGCTTTACTGCATTGAGTCAGTTACATAAGCTCTCCATTTCCTTATTTATAATGCTTATTATAGTACTCTTAAGCTGTAGTGTTGTTATGATTACTTAAAAAGTTAATTCTTATAAAACCACTATAAATGTTAGTTATTGTTTTTATTTTTGCATTACTGCAAAAAGCTGAATTTTTAGTGTACATACAATACACTAGCCTTATTTAGCTCTCAGCTTTACTCGAAATTAGCAAATTACACTAATAACAGGGAATCATAACAATGCCACATCACTAATGATGGGGCCCTGAATTTGTCATATGCTGCTTTCCAAAATCACTTTTTCCATTTGATATGTTTCAAGTTCAGAGAGATTGACACAAATCATGCATGGTATGAATTAGCATAGAAGTCAGTGATAGAGTTTCTACTTTTTCAGATATTGCTAGTCATATCTAGAGATATGATAGATTCTTCCATAGAATGCTATGCAGCACAGAATATGAACAAACTACATCAATACATGTCTTCAATACATGAATCTCATAAACATATAAATTAGAAAATAAAGAGATAAAAGAATACTTAATGTAGTTTCATTTGTAAAAAAAAAAAAATGGAAATAAGCTAAAGAAGACTCTGATGCTTCGTATATTCAGATGTAATCCTGTAAAGAAAGGTGTGATTAAGTTTAGATAGGGGTTTTCTTTAGGGAGATTGATGAAATTATATAGGGTGGGAGAAAGTGGAATGCTTCTGGGGTTATCAAAATATTCTATCTTAGGTGATAATGATATAAGAGGGTATCTTTTTTTTTGGCTTTGTCTTTAAGTAACTCATTACACTAGACTCCTACATTTTCCAATTTTCCCTACATATATTTTACTTCTCAATAAAAAAAGGTAGATAATAGACAAAATTTACAGAAAGGAACAAGAAAGGGTACTGATTGGTATGAAAATTTATTTTTTAAATATTGTTTGACTTGAAAGAATAAAGGTTTGCATCAGAAGAAATATGCAGATTAATTGTCTGCATTTATGTACTGTGCTTTGTCTTATTGGCCACTTAGTGCTTTTGTAGCTTGAAAATAATCAACAATAAAATATTTAGAGAGATTCTGATTGACTATTATTTCAGACTTCTACAAAGATTTATCTTTAAACGGAATGTCTCTATATCTTACAAAGACAGTGGACATTGTTCTCTGCCTCTTTGTCATCTACTGCATCATTGTTTTGCTGTCTTGTAGTAAGAGTGAATTTGACTCCATCTCCAAGAAGGGCCATGAGGGACACACCCTCTTACAAAGTTGTTGCTTTAAAATCTGGTCTTAAATTATTGTAAATGTGATCAACCTCAGAATATTGGAGAATAGTTGGAAAAAAATGAAGTTTTCTTTTCTGGACAGTATGAAAAATGAATGTGAGACTTTAAGTTGCAGCATCAATTTTACTACTACCAGATGAGCCGGGCTGTGGATGAAGGTGGCATCTAGAAGATTTTCGCTGGTATTGAGTGGTCAGTTGATCTAAAATAATCTGTACTCTTAAATAATTTGTGAGTTGAAAAAGATCATCTCTGTGGACCCTGTTCTTTGTGTGAATATGAAGCAAGTACCTTATTCTCTTTAGTTATTTGTCAGTGTAAGTTGGATTTTCTGTTTGCATGTAATTGTATTTTACCTGATTTAATGAAGACCCCAATAGTGAACAGAGCATCATTGTTATGGTTTCATATATTTTAGATTTTATATTTCTGGATCTTCATATTGTTTGAGAGATAATTAAATTTTCAAGAAACAAGCGTAATCTTTTATTCACATCTGAATAAAATCACATTGGTATAGGATACATAATATGTAAACACATGCTAATCTAAAAACTGCCTGCTGTGGGGGAAATTCAGTTCCATATTCTTCAGATTTTGACTTATTTTGTCTTTAAGCTATATTTCAATTTCAAAAAAAGAGACTATCATTGAAATGTAAATATAAAATCCTTCATAATTATAAATTAATATAAAATGTTTCCTATGACACAAAATGATTTTTAGTATCAATGCAGTTGTTTAGCACAGTTTTAAAAAATAGTATTTGTGTTATGTGAAGCAGAGATGCAATTATTTCTTCCTGCCAAGCCTGACACCTCAGATACCACCATTTAAAAAATGTAACCATATGCCCTTGCCCCAAATTTCTCTCCCACATCTCCTCACAGCTCTATCCCCAGCTGATATGACCCAACAGAAGAATCTCATTTGAGTTCACAGTGGCATTTGTACAAAAATATGACTTTTTAGGAAATATTAGAGATTGCCTTCAGAGGCAGAGCTTAACACAAATAAATGTTTTGCAATCATAATCCTTAAGGTCCAGTTCTTAAAATTAGCCATTGACTGAATCCAGAGTCACAAAAAGGGAGTAACTATAGGCATAACCTTTTTCCAGAATGTAGGTAAATAATGGAAACAACTATTTTTTAAAAAGACTAATATACTTTTGCATAAATATGTGCTTCCATTTGCATTGAAAAATTAATTCTAGGATTTGTTAGATATGTTAATTGACTCAAATCATAATTAACATATGAAAAGGAAAGGAAAAGACACTGAAAATAGACTGCGAATTAGGCAGCAAAAGAAGTAATAGAAATAAACCTTATATGTGACAGCCTGTCACCTCCATAAAATAGGGCTGCGTGGCAAAAAGGCAGCCGTTGCAAAGCACTATGACACTGATATTCAAGAGCAACACCGATGTTGGTCACATAGACATTTTCTTTGCAAATATTCATGTCATTAATCTTCTTTCAAAAACCACTGCGGTATTAACATGAGCCAGACTTGCATTTGTGCATGAAGAATGCACACAAAAACAAATGAGTGTTGTACTCTCTGTTGCTGTTTCTGTTTATACATATCATAGCAAGTATATAGGCTATGAGATGAGGCCAGATGTTCTCAATGCTTAATTTACCTGGCATATACATAGAGTTCACATGTATATTAAGAAATATAGAAACTCATGTTTCAGAATGTATTATGTCTTTTGTTTGTTTTATAACATTTTTCCTAGAAAGGGACCTAAATGAGATTTGCATTATAATAATCCTATTTATTTCTATATTGTGGCATAATAAACTACTCATTACTTATGTAAACATATACCCACACCCATAGACAGAGAAGAAACATTTTTATATAAAATTTAAAGAGAGTGTACAAAGAAGGCAATATTAAAGCAATATTGATGAATTAATATTCATCAATGTGTAAAGTTAGCAAATACCTACACATATGCTCAAAGTACTGTGCAAGGCCTTGGCTAATGAAGAAAGAAGAATCCCTGAAAAGAAACTCATAATCTAGGATTCCAAACAAAAAGAAGAATTCAGATGGAATCCTGTTGGTGCTCTTTTTGGAAAGTAAGCAAAACATTGAGGTAGAAAGGAGAGAATCTGTTTTAAGAAATGGCAAGAGGCCTTATAGAAGTTTTCAGGAGATAAAAGGCAAGTTGAAATTCAGGTAGAGGTAAGAGTATATGGAGTAGATAGTCATATGTACAGGCTATTACATGTTGTTTATTCTGGCTCTGATAGAGTTTGCATAGCCAAGTACAGTAAGGTGATTCTGGACAGCTTTGCTGGACTCACTCATGAAGAGTTGTTATATCTCCTGGAAAGTCTGAAAGATCACAGTATGTTGAGACAAGGTCAAATGCACACACTAAACTCATTTTAGTAGCAATGCTAAAGACTAAATAAATAAAGTGGTGCAAGAATGTGACAGAGAACCTATTAAGATATTAGTGTTACTGTAAGTGAAATTTGGTGGGATTGTGAGTAGGCCAGGAGTAGTGGGGGTGAAATAAACATAAATGCTTGAAGAAGGTATTTAGAATAAAGCACCCACAGGATTTCAAGTTATGTTTAGGAGTCAAGGGAAAGAAAGGCACTCATGACTATCAAGGTTCTGAGTGACTGGAGGGCGATGGTAAGGAACACCAAACATGAAGTATTTTTTCAGTAGTACTAAAATGAGTTTGGAGTTTGGACTTTGGATGTGTTCATGTTGAGATTCTCATTGGTTGTGTCCGGTTTCACTTAGTAGTAATTTACGCTTTTTTTTTTTTTCAGGGCCACACCCACGGCATATGGAGGTTCACAGGCTACAGGTCTAGTTGGAGCTACAGCTGCCAGCCACAGCCACAGCCACAGCAATGCCAGATCCAAGCCATGTCTGCAACCCACACCACAAGCTCATGGCAATGCCAGATCCCCAACCCACTGAGCGAGGCCAGGGATCAAACCCGCAACCTCATGGTTCCTAGTCAGATTTGTTTCTGCTGCACCACAACAGGAACAACAGTCAGTAGTAATTTCTGAAATCTGAAGCACTATTTAGCTCTCAGGTAGAGAAGTTAAAGTTATTATTACATAAAAAAATAACAGATTTTGTCAATTAAAGCCAAAGATTCAGAAGTATAACTCATGAAGTTATAATGATTACAAAACTAAATTCAGAGATTATGCAAAGATAATCAGTTCCTTACTCTTTGACTCTCTGGCTGAATGCTACTATGTAGGCATTAGATAGAACAAAGGGCATTCAACCAAGGAGGGTGGAAAGAATGATATAGATCATGAATTAAATGATTACTCTAGTATTTTAGATCATGCTCAACATCAGATAAAATTTGCTTCACATAATTGGTGAGTTACTCAACTGAATGTTTTATTTCAATTTTTGGTAATAACAATATCATCTCCTAAAATATTAATATACAAATCTGCTGTTTTTAATTTTAGTAAGAACTTTTCAGGCTAACAGACACAAAATCATTTGACAGCATGGATAAGGACTGTTAATATTAAGGCCTTAAACATCATGACTAGGTATACTAAATGTAACACTCACCCCCAAAATTTTAAAAGGATTAAAATGTAAGCTCCTTAAGTCCAAATGTCATTTATGTCTTTTAGATTTTGTCATTGTTGATGTTGTTTTTATTATCCCAAATTTTGTACCTGCAACATAGCATACACTCAATAACTTTTACCAAACTGAACTCTGCAAACTACCAATGAGACATGAATTTTATTTTCTACAGCATATTATAGTAGACATAGAAATTATATATATTTTAGCCTTTATTGTGGATACATTCATTGAAATGAAGTACATATGTTATTATCTATAATTTACTAAGTCAAGCCACATAAAATTAAAGAAATTAAACATGGAAACAATAATACAGTCAAAACTAGAATGAGGTATTTTCATCTCTAGAAGTAAACTTCGTTCAACTGTAGTTATCACATTCATGACAGTGCAAATGCCTAAGAAATGTTATTTATATCCCTCAATAAGGAAACTATATAACAGAAAACATATACAAAATTTCAGAAAGGGATATAATAATAAATAATTTACTTCATTTTAAATTATTACACTTTAAATACTCATGTAAATGAAAATATTACTTTTCCAGTTTTTAAAACACATTATTAAAAATTAAACATTATTGGAATTCCCATTGTGGCACAGCAGAAATAAATGTGCCTAGTATTCATGAGGTTTGATCCCTGGCCTCACTCAATGGGTCAAGGATCCGAAGTTGCTGTGAGTTGTGGTGTAGGTGGCAGATGTGGCTCCAAATCCCACGTTGCTGTAGCTGTGACGTAGGCCAGCAACTGTAGCTCCCATTTGAGCCCCAGCCTAAGAACTTCCATATGCCGCAGGTGCAGTCCTAAAAAGCAAAAAAAATAAAAAATAATAATACAAATTAAACATTAATGAAGATACATTAAACAAACAGTAACGTATAAATGATCACTTAATGAACATAGTAACTTAGTAAACTTTTCTAAATTTATAGATAAATGATACATTGCACATTTGTTTGAAAATTATTTTTCCAAGTTCCCTAACATCATTCTCCTTTCACCTAAATGAAATATTATAATAATTATCCTAAAATTTGTATTTAAAATCCTGAACATATTACTTAATATGATGACAGTCATAGATAGTGGACTGTCTTGTTATTCCATCACAATAGCAAATACTTATTAGAATACATAATGGAAACAAAGATACCATATACAATTATTAAAAAAATGATAAAATGTCATATTCTTAACAGCATGTATAAAAGTTATGGGAAATTTTTAAAAATTAAAATATATGAAAGAGCATCTATAAATGGATAGATTGTCATTTATGAATAAGATATATTTATAACATAATTAATAACAATTTGTTCCACTTACATGGTTTTTTTTTTTTCCTTTGGCCACACTCATGGTTTGCAGAAGTTTCTGGGCCAGGGATCGAACCCTGAGCCAGAGCAGTGAAAATGCTGAGTCATTTACTGCTAGTACACCAGAGAGCCCAACTTGAAGAACTTCTAATGAAAAGTTCAATACATGTTTGCATCTGTATTTGAGTGTATAAAATTTGGAAATATTTTATAAATTTTGACATGAATTTTTAAATTAATAACATTTAAAAGAAGAATTATATTGAGGAAATTGCTTTAAGGAATATGTAAAAGATATTTATATAGTATAATATTAAAACAGAAATAAAAAAAGGAACATATTAGAAAACTGAAGAAATTGTTCCACATATATGTGGATATAAAGAGGTCAAGAGCAATAGCATTAAATTGAGAAAACTCATTCCCTATAAGGAAAGTAAAAGATATCTCCTCACATCACATCTAGATGTACATTCAGTGTGGATTATAGATGTAAATGTGAAAGCTAAAACTCTAAAACGTGACAAAGACAACTTCTGCTCTTCAATATGTTCTCACGTTTCATTGTAACCAGCTGAACAACAACAATAAAACAATAAAAGACCTAAAATATGGCTCACATGTGGGCATGTAATAAAGAAACACATCTAATGAGAAATTTAGAAATTAAGTGTGACCAGTAAGCACATTTTCTTTGGTGGAAAGCAAACAAAGATTATGTTCAGAAATTCTGGGACAGAACACTTAGGATCCTATATGCCTGTCTCATCTCCCCTTTCATTGCTAGACACAGATGACAGATGGGCAGCAGGGGATGATCTCAGAACGACTGCTCTGTGACAGATTCTGGATGAGAGCAAGTTCAAACATTATGACCAGCAGTATTGTAGAGCTCCTTACTCTTAGTCTTTTAGAGTAGGTAGAAAGTAAATAAAAGCATATCACTTTTTTAGGATCCCCATAAATTATGGTGTTTGCCCAAGGCTGAACATTGGGATAATAATATAAATGATTGCACAGAAATCTGGTGCCTTATTTATTTATTTGGAGTACAGTTGATTTACAATGTTGTGCCTGTACCTCTTTTTAAAATAGACCTTGGCAAGAACTTTCTCATTCCAGTCCTTGTAATACAAAAGAAGTTAAAAAAAAATGTCCAAATAAGAGGAATTCATCTATGTGCCCAAATTTATATTTGTATGTAGCTGACAAGTATGGCTGCCACAGGAAAAATTACTGTGTGACTAATAAGTAAGTGACGTGAGCTAAATCTAGTTTTCTCCATTTACCTTTTGTGTCTGCTGTATATATGGATAGGAAAGAGGTGGGAGGCAATGAATCCAGTCTTCAAGAAGAAAATGGAAAAAATATACTCTTATGATGCAACAATCCTTTTCAGGCTATGTACCTTTAAGAAAACTAGTCACAGGTCTCTAAGAGGATATGTAGGAAGATAAGTTATGAAGAATGCATACTATCTGATTCTAGTTATAAACAAAATTTTTAGGTCCTAAAATATGGAAAAAATGAAAGAGAATGGCATCTATAGCACAACAATATTTTTATAAAGTAAAAATACATGTACAAAAAGCAGTATTATATATCTTTCAAATATCTATACTCACAAAAAATCAATAGCAAGCACATTAGCATGGGTGTCTAGGTGAAAAGGCAAGTATTAGTGATGTACTGCTACTTAGCAAATAACTCCAAAACATAGTGATATAAAGCAATGAACATTTTTACTTAACAGTTTCTAAGGGTCAGACATTCAGGAATAGCTTAGTAGAGTGGTTCTGGTTCAGTGTTTCCCTTGTTACAGTCAAAATGTGGGTCAGCCCTACAGCCATCTAAAGTTGGGATTGGAGGACCAACTTACAAGAATGGCTTGGACAGCACATGGCTATTGGCTGGTGACCTCAATTTCTTCCCACATGTGGATCCTCATCAGGTTTGCCCAAATGTCCTCAAGACATGGCATCTGGCTGTCCCCAGTGCAAGTGTGTTTAGAAAGAAAGAAATCCAGCAAGATGTAAAGTACAAAGTCTTGTAAAACATCAGCAGTTGACATAATGCTACTTCTGCAATACACTCTAGGTCACACGGGCCAACCTCGTGTGGCAGGGGACTACACAAGTTGACTGGTATCACTAGGGGCCATTATGAGGCTATCACAAATAATAATGAAGATTAGAAGGAAAATAAATATTTGGAGTTCCCGTCGTGGCGCAGTGGTTAATGAATCCGACTAGGAACCATGAGGTTGCGGGTTCGGTCCCTGCCCTTGCTCAGTGGGTTAACCATCCGGCGTTGCCATGAGCTGTGGTGTAGGTTGCAGACGTGGCTCGGATCCCACGTTGCTGTGGCTCTGGCGTAGGCCGGTGGCTACAGCTCCGATTCAACCCCTAGCCTGGGAACCTCCATGTGCCGCAGGAGCAGCCCAAGAAATGGCAAAAAGACAAAAAAATAAAAATAAAAAATATGAATGTACAATCCAATAAAACAAAAATATAATCACATGCTTCCTCATGATCATAGTGGCATGAAATGAGAGGATTAGTTTGACTTTATGTACATGAGTACAAAGGAAAACACACAAATGTCTTATCCATATATATGCACATAGGTGTTTATGCATTCTCTTGCTAATAAACATATTTCCAATATGTTTTTCTATTAAAATAATGGCAAAGTGAATATTTCTGTATAGATCTCTTTGTGTACATGTACAAGAATTTTAGTGGAAGATATATATTTTTAAGTAGAAATATCAACTTTTGTATGCACATCTCCAACTATACTAATTGGTGCTAAATTTCTTCTCAAAGTTGACATAAAAATGTGCAGTCTCGCCAGCAGTAAATGAGAGTTCCCATATTCCTTATCGTTTCTAAATTATGGTATGCCAACTTGAATGATGGATATAAAATTGAATATCATCGTTATTTAATTGAATAACAATATATAATGTAATAATTTATATTAATTAACATTAAATGGAGTAGTATTATTTTGGATATGAAATAGAATGAAATTGTATGATATTGTTTCAAATTAGTTCTTTTCCTGGTTGGTACTGAATTTGATACTTTTTCATATTTATTTCATATTCATATTTCAACTCCTGTGAATGTTCTTTTCAAGGCTTTTTGTTTTTTATTAGGGTTATGGGGTTTTAATATTTGGGTATTATTTTCGTAATCTTACAAATCTTATATTCTGTAATGTCTTGCAATAATTATCTCTAAGTCTGTTGTTTGTCTTTTTTATTTATTTACTGTATCTTTTGACAGGCATAAATATTCACTGCATGTTCATCAAATTATACAATTTTCTCTTTATGCATTGGAACTTTTGTGTTTTGCTTAAAGAGTTTTTCCTAACCTAAGATTATAAAGATTCTTCTCTACATTTTTAGTTTAACTTTAAAAAAATTACTTTCAGTTTAGATCTTTAATATATCTGAAACTAAATTTATGTATGTTATAATAGTATAGTATTATATTTTACTTCTGGGGTGGTAGCCAATTACCCTACAATAATTTTTGAAAGTATTGACTTTAATGTATACTCATACATACAAAGATTCAATGTATACATGGGCTATTCTGAGTTCTCTGTACATTCCTGGGTATATTTATCTATAAGACTGTACTAATAGAAAACTGTCCAAATTTCTTGACTTCATAATAATTCTTTATATCGTTTTTCATCTCCCACTTTCTTATCCTTCATATTTTTTTTTCAATTTTCATCCATTTACTTTTACATTAACTTGGTAAGTTCCACTTAAAAATTAGGATTGTAATTGAAATTTCTCTGAATTTATAGTTCAACTATCAGAATATAATGTTTCTAAAATATACAGGATTCCATCCAAGGGAAGTATACATTTCTCTCTTTGTTTAGATCTTTTGTTTCCTTTCACTTACATTTCATGATTTTCTCCATAAATAACTTAAATGTCTTTTATAAATTTATTACTATGTAACATAATTTGGCTGCTAAGGATGAGCTCTGACAGTTTTCTGGTAGAGTCTTTAGGATTCTCTAGGCATAGTATCATGTCATCTGCAAATAGGGATAGTTTTACTTCTTCCTTTCCAATTTGGATTCCTTTTATTTCTTTTACTTCTCTGATTGCTCTGGCTAGGACTTCCAGAACTATGTTGAAGAGTAGTGGCGAGAGCGGACATCCTTGTCTTGTTCCTGATCTCAGAGGGAATTCTTTCAGCTTTTCACCATTGAGAATGATGTTAGCTGTGGGTTTGTCATATATGGCCTTTACCATGTTGAGGTAGGTTCCCGTTATGCCCACTTTCTGAAGGGTTTTTATCAAAGGCTTTTTTTCAAAGGCATTTTCCACGTCTATGGAGAGGATCATATGGTTTTTATTCTTCAGTTTGTTAATGTGGTGTATCACACTGATGGATTTGCAGATATTGAAGATCCTTTGCATCCCTGGGAAAAATCCCACTTGATCATGATGTACAATCCTTTTAATGCATTGTAGGATGCAGTTTGCTAGTATTTTGTTGAGGATTTTTGCATTGATGTTCATCAGTGAAATTGGCCTGTAGTTTTCTTTTTGTGTGGTATCTTTGTCTGGTTTTGGTATCAGGGTGATGGTGGCCTCATAGAATGAGTTTTGGAGTGTCCCTTCCTCTGCAATTTTTTGAAATAGTTTCAGAAGGAGGGGTGTTAGCTCTTCTCTAAATGTTTGATAGAATTCACCTGTGAAGCCACCTGGTCCTGGACTTTTGTTTGTTGGCAGTTTTTTAATTACAGTTTCAATTTCAGTTCTTGTGATTGGTCCATTCGTCTTTTCTATTTCATCTTGGTTTAGTCTTGGAAGATTGTACTTTTCTAAGGATTTGTCCATTTCTTCTAGGTTTTCCCTTTTATTGGCATATAGTTGCATATAGTAGTATGTTATGATCCTTTGTATATCTGTGATGTCCATTGTTACTTCTCCTTTTTCATTTCTAATTTTATGGATTTGAGTCCTCTCTCTTTTTTGCTTGATAAGTCTGGCTAGGGGTCTATCAATTTTGTTGATCTTTTCAAAGAACCAGCTTGCTTGATCTTTTCTATGGTTTTCTTTGTTTCTATTTCATTGATTTCTGCTCTGATCTTTATGATTTCTTTCCTTCTACTAACTTTAGGTCTTGTCTGTTCTTCTCTCTTGAGCTACTTTAGATGTAAAGTTAGCTTGTTTACTTGAGCTTTTTCTTGTTTCCTGAAGTGGGCTTGTATTGCTCTAAACTTCCCTCTTAGAAGGGCTTTTGCTGCATCCCATAGGTTTTGGAGTGTCGTATCTTCGTTGTTATTTGCTTCTAGGTATTTTTTAATTTCCTCTTTGATTTCTTCAGTGATCCGTTGGTTGTTTAGTAGCATGTTGTTGAGTCTCCATGTGTTAGTGTTTTTTGCAGTTTTTTTCTTGTTGTTGATTTCCAGTCATATAGCATTGTGGTTGGAAAAGATGCTTGATATGATTTCAATTTTCTTAAAGTTACCGAGATTGGATTTGTAGCCCAGGATGTGATCAATCTTAGAGAATGCTCCATGTGCACTTGAGAAGAATGCGTATTCTGTTGCTTTTGAATGGAATGTCCTATAAATAACTATTAAGTCCATTTGGTTTAATGCATCATTCAGGGCCTGTGTTTCCTTATTGATTTGCTGTTAGAAATTGTATTGATTTCTGGATCTTGAGCTTATATCTGGCAACCTCACTGAAATTTCTGATTAATTCTTATTGCTTCTAGATTTCATTAGATTATATATGTTCACAAGTGTATCATCTTTATATAACTAACTTTACAATTGTTATATTTCATTTACTTTAATTGCTTTCTTATATTATTTAGGCCCAGTAATGTATTCAGTAAAGGGGGTGAAATTGAGCATAACTTTCTTGTTGCTAAATAACTTCAATACATTTCTAGAGTATTACTTTAAGAATGTTGTGTGCTCTATACAATAGTCTCTTGTAGTTTACTAAACTTTTCTACCTAGTTTACAAAGTGTTTATGTTATGAATAAATGTTTTTATACATTATTTTTCTGAATCCTTTTCACTGACTACCTAGTTTTTTAAATAATTTATTACATTATATTGAAATGTTTTCTGATAACAAACTATCTTTATGGTTATTTTATAAGCCTCTACATTTGGTTTTATATAGTTTGTTTAGGAGATATTTATATATACTTATATTTACATACACTTTTTTTTTGTACCTCCATAAAGTTCACAATTTTGGTACTAATTTTGGTATCAGTGTAATGCTAGTCTCATAAAAATGAATTATGTATATACTTCTTATTTTTCTGGCTTCTAAAAAATTAAAATAATACAGTTGTTTTATGTTCCATGAAGTTTGGGTAGTACATGTTTCTAAAATTTTCTTGATTTGGTGTCTTTAGATGGAGGGTTTCTTTTTAAAATCAATTCGCTGGTTTCCATTTAGACAAGTCTTTTAATTCTTCTTGGCTAATTTGACATAATTTTATTTGAAATTTACATTCATGTTTCAGAATTTAACTGGCATCAGTTTTATTCCCCAAGATTCTTTGAACTTTTTACAGTAAAGTTTTATCTTTTATTGATACCTATGTCAAGTTAAGATTTTATTTTATAAATTTATTTGCATCTTAGTTACTTCATCTTATCTACTTCCCTTAAGTTTACTGTATTTTATTCTTGTTTCTTGAATGGAATGTTTATCTCATTGATTTTCTTGTATTTATTTTTCTATGTTATAAAAGTTTTTAGAACCTAAAAGACATTTTCAAATACAGCATAGTCTCTGTTTTGCATGATCTGATATTTGATCTTTTCAAATGTGTTCAGTTCTAAACTTTTAAAACTTAAACAATAATTTTCTCAGTAATCTTTGAGATTCTTAGCATTCCTTAAATCTGTTTTTAAAGCATTCTTTGAACACTTGTCTTTTTCTGTGGGTGGCCAGATTTTTTTCTTTATTTATCTTTCCAAGTGTCACATTTGAGGTGGTGAATACTGAGGTTTACCTTCCGGTCCATTCCAACTCGAGGCCCTGTCTCCCCTCCCATGCCCACTATGGGAAGGTGAGCCCCTTATGTACCAGATGATGCACATAGCCCCCATCATAACTGTGGCTCCTAACACGTTTTGACTTCCTGTAAAATTACCTGGGACTCTATATTTTTATTTTATAACATCTCAGATATGCTTTTAACTTATATTGGATAATTTTCATTCAGCACTTTTAAGAATATTTAGGGAATAAAAGATTTTTAGAATATCTCTTATGTCTCATTACTAGAAACAAACTAGCACAAAAAAATTGCCTAAACTTTTGTATAACAACTTAGCTTGGAAATTAATTCTGAGTCATAATATGTATTCCTTAAGCTTACAGAAGGGAATATTCCATTCTATTCTCTCCTTACATTAAAAAAAAGGTTAAAAACAAACAAACAAAAAAAGGTAAAAACAAAACTATCTGCATCATCTAATCATCATGACTTTGCAGAAAATTTGTCATTTTTCACCTGGTAGCTTTTAAGAATTTTCTTTTCACTCATGGAATTTAACAGTTTCATTATCGAGAGCCTAGTTACAGATGTGTTTTTATTTATCTTCCTTAGAGTAAACTTTAAAGCTAAGTATTTATTTATTTCTTTAATTCTGGGAAGTTTTAGCCATTAAGACTTTGTATATTGTGTTCTAGTTTAATCATCGAACCTTTTATTAGTCTCTTGTTCTGCATAAAATATATTTATTCTCTTTATCTTCCTTTGAACTATCTTCTTATTCTGAATCATTTCTGAGCCCAAATTTTCTGGACCACTTACATAACTAACTTGTTCACAAAATTGTTTACTTCTACTTTTTAGATGATAATATTTTCTTAATTTTTTGGCTCTTTATAATTTACTTGTTATTGCTATTTATTTGAGATAGAGAGGGAGACTAACAAATAAGTTAATCAGATTATTTCAGTTGGAAGTCCCCTGATTTACATGTTCTAGTGGGTGGAGGAAATGGCATAAAGGACGTGTTTATTAAGTTTGAAATTGGCATAAACTTCTAATGGATATCAAATGCATGGAAGATAGAATTAAAAATTTAAAATCATTCACATGTGCAATTATTGGACTGAATATAAGTGTTTAACAGGGATAGCTGTGCTCTTTGATATTATTAATATAGCTAAAATTTGGCAAACTACTCAGCAGTTAATATATAAAACATCTTGTGGTGGCCATTGCTTAAAAGTGCACTATAAATTAGTTAAATGTAATTGTGCCAAGCTCTGAAAATATACCAGTAAGTAAAACAGCCTGGCAGAAAAATATTAAACAAGAACCATGTAAATATATATTTAAAATTGTGATAAAAAGCTGTTGTTATAAGAGGGACTATGAGAAGAGGACTAAATGGAGTTTAGAATTGGACCGTCTACTCAAGACAAATGTTTCTTGAACCTAGATTGAGCAGAGAAGAAGGTACTTGCCAGTAAGGAATGCTGATTGTTTCCAGGCAAAAGGAGCAATTTGGGAGTTCCCATTGTGGCACAGGTGAAACAAATCCAACTGGTAACCATTAGGTTGCAGGTTCAATACCTGGCCTCGCTCAGTGGGTCAAGGATCCAGTGTTGCTATGAGCTGTGGTGTAGGTCGCAGACATAGCTTGGATCCTTCGTTGCTGTGGCTGTGGCTATGACCAGCAGCTGTAGCTCCGATTGGACCCCTAGCCTGGAAACCTCCATATGCCACAAGTGTGGCTGTAACAAGCAAAAACAAGAAAAAAAAGGAGCAATTTGTTCAAAATTCTTTAGCTTAGAAAAATAATTGTTGTCTTCTAGAAATTAGCCAAAGTAAAGATCAGTGGGAGAAGTGGCAAGAGATGAATTCAAGAGTTGAAAAGGCCCCTACTCCCAAAAGGATTTTAGGCGATGTTTTGAATTTGGATCATAACTGAAACTCGAAGGGAGGCCATGATGCAGATTCAAGCAAGTAAAATGATTCTACTCAAAATATATATTTGTCAGTATAACACTTCTTATGTGATGGGTAAATATCATCAGCCTAGATGTAAAATAGTAACAGCGATGACAAATGTACTTACGCATTAAATTTGGATTTTGTTGTCATGGCTGGGTCACTAGAACTTGAGCTCTTGTGGATCCCTTTCTCATCTCTCATTTCAAACCACTTATTATACTGCTGAAAAAAATACTATAAGGATAGCACTTAAAATTTCTTGAAGTAAATGGTTCATTTTTTTCTAGGACTGGCCCAGTGCAATGTTTAACTTTACATGTCAACTTTACTGGGACATGGTGGCTCAAAATGTGTTATTCTGGATATTACTGTGAGGGTGTGTTGATGAAATTAACATTTACGTCACTAGACTTTGAGTAAAGCAGAGTGCCCTGTGTAGTGTGGATGGCCTCTTTCCATCAGTTGAAAGCCTGAGTAGAACAAAAGACTGATCTTCCCAGAGCAAGAAGGAATACTGTCAGCAGATTTCCTGGGTTTCCAGTCAGAACACCTTGTAGATTTTGGACTTGCCAGCTTCCATGGTCACATGAGACAATTCCTTGAAATAAATTTCTCTCTCTATGTCTGTCTGTCTCTCTGTCTATCTACCTCCCTATCTATTTATCTACCTATATATCCTATAGGTTCTGTTTCTCTGGAGAACTCTAATATACCCAGCTTTTGTCTTTTGACTCTTTCCCTGGTGCTACTTGTACCAATCCCCTGTATCCTGGTCTCAGTGTTTCACTAGGGTCACAACTAAACTCTCCTGCCCTCATCTTCAAGAAGAGAAATATTGTTACAGGATCAGTTTCCATTGTTTGCCTCTTTGTTAATTTTATGTCCTGCCTTAGAAGATCAACACCTTACCTTTTTCAGATGCACTGGGGCCCCTCAGTTAAGAGGTCCTTGGCTGCTCAACTCTAACATACCGTTTCCTGAATGCCTTCTTGTGCATAGGCACATAACAGTGAGGACTTTTCTTTATACTGTCCATAAAGTGTCACACTGGGGCAATTCCTGACATCATGTTCCACTTAACAATGTGATAATGTCCAGTTCTCAGGATTACTCTTAGGACAACTCTTTGTTTTTTCTCTTACATTATTAAATTATAATGATATTATCCTTAAATTATAGAATTTTTATCCAAGCAAGGTCTGCTGCCAGAGGAAACTTTTCTTAAGTATTTCTTATGGATATTATTTCAGATACAACTCTAGCCAAATTAAACTTGCAGGGGGGGTATTCATTAAGTTTTACCTGTGGAATTGTTAAATTAGCGATTTATATTTAAGAATATTACTTTTACATTTTTACATTTCTCCCTATGAAAAACCTGAAACTGATAATTTGTTTTGATCTTTTTAGTTATATGGGAAGGTATGACAGTGATATGATTGTTTTCATATTTAACTCTTACTACCTTTTTTGGAGTATATAATTCTTATCTTTGTTAATTCTACCCTTGTCAAATAATGTGTTTTGTAAAATATTAGTTCATTAAGAAAACAATTACCAGAATTTTATATTTCATATTTTCCCTATTTATTTAATGATGTGTGTGTGACACTTTTCCTATTTATTTAAGTGTGTGTGTGACACTTTTCCTTCTTCCAAAATGTATAGAAAATAGCTTGAAAAATGCATAAAATACAATAGTGAAAACTGTTAGTCAAGATAAAAGAAAAATGAAAAGATAAAATAAGAGGAAACAAACCTAAATTTAATAATTCAGCCTAAGAATGTGTTTATAATAGAGTGTGACCACACATTTGTGCCTCAGTTTATTAACAGAACAAAAACCAAACTTCTTCATTTTAGAAGAAATATCAGTTGTTATAAAGAAAAGGCTCAATTCTCACACATTGAAATTGAGGCATTATGAAAATATACACCCAATTATGAATAATGGCTTCCTTTGTGATTTAATTTTTAAAATGTGAAATAAAGTTCCAAAGTCATGTAATGCTGTTGATTTTTTCTATTAGCACCTCTCTCACTTTTTATATCACTATGGTACTGAACTCCATAAATTTATAAGTTCTATAAACTTAGACCTTGCTATTATCATCAGCTAATCTGAGGGATGCATGTGTGTGTGTGTTTTGAGGGTACTTGTGAATTATTCAAATATTTCTCAGATTCATTAGAATTCATGAGCTGATTAATATTACTTGGTAAAGTTTTGTAATGTTTAACTACATTAATGAAAAAATCTAATCTCCAGTAATCGTAAATAAATTGAGGCACTGATATTTCTATTTAGTAATTACAATTATGTATTTCAAGCAAGTATAGATAGAGGAACTCTTCTTAAGGGGCAAATACATGGTCAATCAAAAACTTTCATTTTCTCTTGAAGGCATATATATGTAGTTAAATTTGATTCTATTCAATAAGCATATGCTGAGGTACAAAATTTGGAGCTTTAAGGATATAAATATGATTTTCATTTTCAAAGAGATTATTATTAAAATTAGTAGACAGGATGGAAAAAGTAGCATTGGACACAAAACTTTAAGGATGAATGCAATTTAGTAAAGACAAAGTAGAAAATGTAAGCAGTATTTATCTGTTTTATTTACTTCTCTTTGCCTCAAACAGTGCAGAAAAACAGTTGATTCTCCATTAACATCCATTAATATCCTATCCAAATTAAAAACATTTCAAGAAAAGGTTTTTGTGGAGTTCCCGTCGTGGCTCAGTGGAAACAAATCTGATTAGCATCTATGAGGTGGCAGGTTCCATCCCAAGCCTCGTTCAGTGGGTTAAGGATCCGGCATTGCTGTGAGCTGTGGTGTAGGCCAGCAGCTACAGCTCCGATTCAGTCCCTATTCTGGGAACCTCCATATGCCATGGGTATGGCCCTAAAAAGATTTAAAAAAAAAAAAAGGAAAGAAATAAAGGAAGAAAAGGTTTTTGTAAGTACAGGAAAGAGCATTTTTACCTTCTAATTTTTAAAAAGATCCAATTCTTCCACATGATAATTTCCTGAAAAAGCACAACCATAATAAAGATATCAAAAATATCAAGTAACTTCTCTTTTATTCAGTAACTTTTATATATCCTTAACATGGTTATTGACTTGAAGAGTGCATTAGAAATAGTTTATAAGTGATACAAAGATTATAGTGAGAAAAAAAACTAATGGAGACCACAATGGAAGTTTAGCAAATACATGTCCTATTTATTTAGCTTTAATTCTTATGCTTTTTCTATAAGGTCAGAATGTAGGACATCTCTTTTGTTGTGGAACAAATTATTTCTCATACAGAATTCACAGATATATTGCAAACTCAAAAACTTATGCTTTCATTTCCAGTTTAAAATGTCATCAGGCTAGCAGTCCTTGAAACAGCCTCCACCACCTTTTCACTAAAGTAGTTAGGAAGAGACTTAAAAAGATGAAATTGCACAACACTATGAACTGGGACTCACTGTCAACTTATTGTCAGAATATGAGAGGAATTTCCATTAAGTACAAGGCCAAGGGGAGTGGATTAAATATACAATCAGTGTGATGCTGCTAGTGTGCCTGCCTGCCAGAAAGTAGATAGAAAGACCTTTATTCCTTTCCTCTTTCTCTAATCCCTGGATCAGAAACAAAATCTCAACCAAGCAGAAAACTGAATAGCCATCCTTCTACAGACTGCATGCTAAATTTTAGGCAGTGTTTCAGTTTCCCATGCCCCCTGCCCTGACCCCTAATACTATGTCTCTTTCTTTATCTCTTCAGATATTATAATTTCAAAAAACTGGAACAAGGGAAGGAAAATAATCATTGAAAATGACTTGAAAGCTAAGACTGATTTCCTGTGACCAGAGAGCTAATTGAGGAGCGGAAAGGAAAACATGATAAGCTCTAATAGGGCTCTTTGCTGTATTTACTCTCCATCTGTTACGAATATTAGACACATTTAGTATAGATGGGCAACGCCCACGTCAACAAATGAAAACACTCAGTAAATAAGTAGCAGATAAATTGGGCTGGGAATTATGTATACAATGATCTATAACTTTATGCAATTATTTATCAAAATTAACAGAATTTGGATATCTACTCCACATCAGTCGTAGGTAAACATGAATACCAATATTAATAGTAACATCCATCTGAGATGCCCCTACACACACACACACACACACACAGAGTCACTCAATTTCCTGTCATTCCACATTATTTTCTTCATTTTGCCTATTACCTCTGAACTCTGACTTACTGATCTCTCTGGCAGTGCTGCTATTGACTAGATTATATGCTCCATGAATGCAGAATCTTTCTCTGTTTTGTTCCCTCTTCTGTCCTTTGCACTTACAAGGTTGTCTGACACGTAACAGGTGCTTGACAAATACTTACCAAATAAAATAGTGAAAGAGAATGAATGAATTCCAAGAATTCAAAGCAAAGAGCCTCATTGAAATGATCTACTCTAAAAATAGTGTTTTAGACAGTTTACCATCCTTGAGAGGACACAAAAGGCAATGTCATCTCTTAAATGGGAGCAGAAAGCTCAAAACCTGTTTAGAAAGCCAAAAACAAAGTTAAATGGAGATCAAGTGGGAAAGATTGAAAGATACCAAAACTGTATAGATATGTAATTATCTCCTGCAATGCCCTAGATCATGAAGTAAACTTATACCTATCAACATTACTGGAATTTCTAATGTCTTTCCTAGATGTACTCAACTCATTTAGTTAAGCAATAATGTCATTACAAGCTTTAAAATAGAAAGCTATTCCTGAAGACTATCAAAATATATTTTTTAAATGGTACAAGAAACTTGTTCCTCAAAACTTGATCCCAATTACAAGCTATTTCATGCAGACATACTTTTGAAAGTTTATGACAAAATCCTTTTTCTCTGAGGCAGGAACAGTGATTATAAACTTCTGATAAATTTTCTAATAAACCTTCAGAAGGAATGTAGGTCAGGGCTTTTTGTTGAACCCTGACGGTTTTGGGGTTTTTGTTTTGTTCTGTTTTTTTTTTTTTTTTTCCAGAGAAGTTAGATCTTCAGGATAATCAGAGAACTCCTAGAAAAATTAGTGCATTTGTCATGGCACTAAAACTTATATTCTGGATGATTTTCTCTTCATTGTGATTGTCTTGAATGAGACATACTATAGCATCTGTATGCCTATATGACATATTTATACATAGTATTATATGTAATCAGCTAAAAGATATTATTATATGAATTAATATAAAGACTTGAGTAGAAGATAGAACTTATATCTGTAATATAGTATATCAACAAATATAAATATTGAAAATTATGCCCTCTTTTGATTATCAGAATAAATTTCATGTTGGATATACTTAAGATGTTATGTTGGAGGAAACACATCAATGACATTGATAAACAATTTAAGATTGTTTACTAGAATGAAAAGATATGAGAGGATGAAAAAATTGACAAGAGCAGATATAATTGAGGACAGAAAATAGAGCTCTAGAATAAGAATTAAAAGTGTTATTGACAGAGAAACCTGACAAATTTTTAGAAAAATTATATAAAACACAGCTGTGAATTTACTGGTTTAAAAATGATGTGTAAGCATTTTTTTAAATTTCCTCAATACATTTTTTTTTCCTACTGTAAAGCATGGTGAACCAGTTACATATATATGTATACATTCTTTTTTCTCCCAGTATCATGCTCCATCATAAGTGATTAGACATAGTTCCCAGTGCTATACAGCAGGATCTCATTGCTAATCCATTCCAAAGGCAATAGTCTGCATCTATTAACCCAAAGCTCCCAATCTATGCCACTCCCTTCCTCTGCCCCTCCACTTCGGCAACCACAAGTCTATTCTCCAAGTCCATGATTTTCTTTTCTCTGAAAAGGTTCATTTGTGCCATATATTAGATTCAAGATGTAAGTGACATCATATGGTATTTGTCTTTCTCTTTCTGACTTACTTCACTCAGTATGAGAGTCTCTAGTTCCATCTATGTTGAAGCAAATGGCATTATTTTGTTTTTTTTTATGGCTGAGCAGTATTCCATTGTGTATAGATACCACATCTTCTGAATCCAGATGTCTGTCAATGGACATTTGGGTTATTTCCATGTCTTGGCTATTGCAAATAGTGCTGCAATGAACATGCAGGTGCATGTGTCTTTTTCAAGAGAAGTTTAGTCCGGATATATGCCCAAGAGTGGGATTGATGGGTCAAATGGTAGTTCTATGTATAGTTTACTAAGGTACCTCCATACTGTTTTCCATAGTGGTTGTACCAGCTTATATTCCCACCAACAGTGCCGGAGGGTTCCCTTTTCTCTACATCCCCTCCAGCATTTGTTATTTGTGGACTTATTAATGATGGTCATTCTGACTGATGTGAGGTGGTATCTCATGGAAGTTTTGATTTGCATTATTCTAATAATCAGAGATGTTGAGCATTGTTTCAAGTGCTTGTTGGCCATCTGTAAATATTCCTTGGAAAAATGTCTATTCAGGTCTTTGGCCCATTTTTCAATTGGTTGTTGGCTTTTTTGCTGCTGACTTGTATAAGTTGTTCATATACTTTAGAGATTAGGCCCTTGTCAGTTCCATCATTTGTCACTATTTTCTCCCATTTTGTAAGTTGTCTTTTTATTTTCTTTTTGGTTTCCTTTGCTGTTCAAAAGCTTGTCTGTTCGATTAGGTCCCATTGGTTTATTTTTGCTCTTAATTCTGTTGCTTTAAGAGAGACTGACCTGAGAAAACATTTGTAAGGTTGATGTCAGAGAATGTTTTGCCTATGTTCTCTTCCAGGAGTTTGATGGTGTCTCATCTTATATTTAAGTCTTTAAGCCATTTTGAGTTTATTTTCACGCATAGTGTGAGGGTGTGTTCTGGTTTCATTGATTTGCATGCAGCTGTCCAGGTTTCCCTGCAATATTTGCTGAAAAGACTGTCTTTTTCCCATTTTATGTTCTTGCCTTCTTTGTCAAGATCAATTGACCATAGGTGTCAGGGTTTATTTCTGGGTTCTCTATTCTCTTCCCTTGGACTGTTTGTCTGTTTTGGTACCTGTACCATACTGTCTTGATGACTGTGGCTTTGTAATATTGCCTGAAGTCTGGGAGAAAGATGCCTCCTGCTTGGTTTTTGTTCCTTAGAATTGCTTTGGCAATTCTGGATCTTTTGTGGTTCCATATAAATTTTTGGATTATTTGTTCTAGTTCTGTGAAAAATGTCATGGGTAATTTGATAAGGATTGTATTGAATGTGTAGATTGCTTTGGGTAGTATGGCCATGTTTACAATATTAATTTTGCCACCCCGGGAGCATGGAATAGTTTTCCATTTCTTTACATCTTCTTTAATTTCTTTGATTAAAGTTTTATAGTTCTTGGCACATAAGTCTTTTACTTCCTTGGTCAGGTGTCTTCCCAGGTATTTGATTTTTTTGGGGGGTGTAATTTTAAAAGGTATTGTATTGTTGTATTCCTTTTCTAATATTTCATTGTTAGTATACAGAAATGTACCTGGTTTCTGAACATTCATCTAATATCCTGCTACTTCGCTGAATGTGTTGATCAGTTCAAGTAGTTTTTGGGTTGAGTCCTTAGGGTTTTCTATATACAGTATCATGTCATCTTAGCCAGTGACAGTTTTACCTCTTCTCTTCCTATTTGGGTGCCTTTTATTTCTTTTGTTTGTCTGATTGCTGTGGCTAGGACTTCCAGTACTATGTTGAATAACAGTGGTGAGAGTGGGCATCCTTATCTTGTTTCAGATTTTAGTGGGAGGGCTTTCAGCTTTTCTCCATTGAGTATTATATTTGCTGTGGGTTTGTGGTAAATGGCTTTTATTATTTTTGGGAGTGTTCCCTCTATACCCACTTTGGTAAGAGTTTTGATCATGAATGGATGTTGGACTTTGTCAGATGCTTTTTCTGCATCTATTGAGATGATCATGTGGTTTTTGACTTTTCTTAATGCGGTATATGACATTGATAGATTTGTGTATGTTGCACCATCCTTGTGTACCTGCGATGACTCCCACCTGGTCGTGGTGTGTAATATTTTTTATATGTTGTTGGAGTCAGTTGGCTAAAATTTTGTTGAGAATTTTTGCGTCTATATTCATCAGAGATATTGGTATATAGTTTTCTTTTTTGGTTATATCTTTTTCTGGTTTTCAAATTAGGGTGATGGTGGCATCATAGAATGTCTTTGGAAGTGTTCCTTGATGTATTAGCATTTAAGTTGAAAATCATACTTCTTTCAACAGAAAAATTAATGAGAGCCTAAAAGATAAGAGATACTTCCTGTCACGTTTTTATTAGTTTATGTATTCATCAACTGGGGACAATGAAATTGCTAGAAGGAAAGTGATTAATTCTTATAAAATTTTAAGGAGAGATAATCATGATCCCTAAATTTTACATACTAGAATTTTTATTTTTGTGTATAAGTCCCATACATACAACTCAGAAACTATTCTACTCAATCTCTTATTCTTAAAAGCCAGTGTACTGTATACAAACAGAACCACCTAGAGCTCTTAGAAAAAAGTTATCTCGACAAATCAAATCTGGATAGTTTAATCAGTAAATTGATTTATTGAATGATGTTACATAGATTTCAGAGCTGCTTGAAAGTTTGAAGGAATCAATGCTTTATTGTACCTGTTACTGCTGCTAGTATGGATGGGGTCCCTTTGCTGGAATCAGGCTAGCTAGCACTGAGTACTCATGGTAACTACACATAATTCTGCCACTGCTGAGTGCTGTTATTCTGCTCCTTCCATTGCTAGCAAAAGTGACTTCATAGAAAAGCCAATTTCATTACATTGGTCATTTCTAAATTAAATTCTTTTGTGGGTATTCTGACTGGGTAATTAGGTCTGACTTTTCTGTGTGAGGAATATGTCCAGATCCAATACATAGCAATTTCTCCCAATATTGAAAATATTATTCAAAAGATGAGAGATGGTCATGAATATAAAAAAAAAATACCCATGACAACACCACCACAAACAATAAAACAACCCAGGAGAACAAACCAATCAACCCATAAACCAACTACTGAGCACTAAAAAAACAAGATTTATTCCTATTGCTGAAAGCATGAACCATTAACACCTCATGGGCACGTTATGGTATAACATAATCCCATCTTTCAGGTTGAACCATAAATTAGGAATCCTAAAGCATCATGTGCTTTCAATATGGATTGTGCAACCAGGAAGTGAATGCTAGACCTACTTTCCAAAACTATTCCTTTTCTGATGGGTTTCTTTGGAATTAGGTGATATATACCTTGCATCATATCTTTCAATTAATAATTTAGAATGCATTTATTCTCAGAATTAGTAACATCCGAGAATAAAATGAATCTTCCATGACTTGTTATAAGTGATTAAACCATTGGCATGTTTGGGAAAACAGTGCTAGGAGAATTACTGAACAAAAGATTCAGGTGCTAGAAGAACTAATAAATAGAAGTTTTTTCATCTTCAGAAATGCAGCAGTGCATAAAGCAACACAATTGCCTTCTGCATTTTCAAGGAACTTGAAAATTATTTCCTCACACTTAAAACTCTTATTAAGTATGCAATTACTGGATAAAAATAAGTGCAATAGTAGCTACATAACACAGCAGCATACAATTGGAAGGGAACCCCTAACTCCTAGGGATAATACACAGCTTTAGTTGAAATCTTATGTGTGAACTAGCATGTGATGTAGAGGGATATGGGGCAAAAGTACTCAAATCTTTAGTAAATATAGCATAAAGTTGGAATGGTGATGCTTTACAAATAGCGTATAGTTTTTAGGTAACCCCCAAATCATGATTTTATCTTGCTAATGAAAAATAATAAGAATGTGACAAAAGAACAGCTAAGCATTCTGGTTAGCTAGTATCTGTCAAGTTAATTACAGATACTGCTGACAATGGACATATGGGAACTAGCCTTGGATAGGACATTAAATAGTAAACCTCTTTAATGCTCAGTTTCTGCATTTGTAAAAATGTAATTATGGTACTTAACTCAAAAGGTTTTTGTAAGAATTAATTGGCATCCTTAACAAAATCCTACAAAATAAATAGTATATCATCATTATTATGATGATTATTATTTTTAATAACCCACCTTACCATATGTATTAGAATAATGATAAAGGGTGAGCACTCTGTTGGAAAGAACCATATCTGTCATATCTCAGTTTTCAATTAATGATAATTGAATAAATAAAACAGAATTTTTTGACCACTTGACATGGGCATGTAAACTGGATAACTGCATTGACATTTATTTATTTTTTAAAATTGAAATCTGGAGTTAAAAAATTTCAATGTGTCAGAGTATTGTAAAATAAAATAGACTTGAGTGTGTTTGTGTGTGTGTGTGTGTGTGTTAATGATTCTTTCTAGTTAATTGTTCGAGAGGTATTGTGGTTAGGATAGAGTGGCTCCCATTGATTCAATAGACTTTATAGCTAAAAAAGTGTGAGCCTGGCTTTGTCATTTACTTAAGCCCATAAAATAGGGACAGAGCTTCTTTATTTTATTTATTTATTTATTTATTTTTGTCTTTTGTTGTTGTTGTTATTGTTGTTTTTGTTGCTATTTCTTGGGCCGCTCCCGCGGCATATGGAGGTTCCCAGGCTAGGGGTTGAATCGGAGCTGTAGCCACCGGCCTATGCCAGAGCCACAGCAACGCGGGATCCGAGCTGTGTCTGCAACCCACACCACAGCTCACGGCAATGCCGGATCATTAACCCACTGAGCAAGGGCAGGGACGGAACCCGCAACCTCATGGTTCCCAGTCGGATTCCTTAACCACTGTGCCACGACGGGAACTCTGGGACAGAGCTTCTTTAAATGAAAAGTATAACAATGCAGGGAAGTTTACAGTAATATAAAATATGAATTCTAATGCTAAAATTCCAAGGCTTGCAACTCCATGAGTTGAATTTTAGAAAATCTATTCATATTGTTGCAATAAATAGCAAATTATTTCAACATTAATCTGCACTTTTAAATTTCAAGAAAAATAGATACTGTGTTTACAAATAAGTTAGTTAACCAGGCACTGTCCATAGTTCAATCTTCAGAACAAGCCAATGAGGACACATCAACCCCCTTTGTATTAATGAGGAAATTGATGCTCACAGGAGTTGACAACCAATGTGACACAGAGAGTATAAGTATAGAGGCAAAAGATAACCTTAAAATCTGCTCCAAATACTTGGCCTTGATGCCATCCTATATGCACTAAACAGTATCATCAATATTCTACTCATCAGTCACTTTGAAATGTTAATTTATCAAGTAAAAAACCGTGCCTTAATTGATGAAGCAACATAGAACTGAAGAGTTAAGTGTCTAAGCTCCAAGACATTTCAAGTTACCAGGCTGTTAATCCTGGCTCTACCCCTCATATCTCTGTAAATTTGGCCAAGTTTACCTCTGTGCCTTTATTTTTTTATTTATTTACACAAGTCAAAGTGGATTTTTTATTTTTAATTTTTTGTTAATTTTAGGTGATTTATTATCATATATTAGTTTCAGACATACCAAATAGTTCTTCAGCATTTTTACAGATTATATTCTAAAGTTACTATGAAATAATGACTGTATTTTCCTTTTTGTACAATATATCTTTATTATTTATTTTACACATAGCAGTTTGTCTCTCTTAATCTCATACCCCTAACTTTCCCTTCCCTGATCCCTCTTCCAACTAGTAACCATTAGTTTGTTCTCTATTTCTGTGAGTCTTTTTCTGTTTTGTACTATACATTGATTTTTTTTTTTTTTTGGTTCCACATATAAGGATGACAGAGTATTTGTCTTCCTCTGCCGGACGTATTTCACTGAGTATAATATTTTCTAGGTCCATAGAGGCTGTTGCAAATGGCAGAATTTCATTCTTTTTATGGCTGAGTAATATTTTACATCTTCTTCATCCATTCATCTGCTAATAGACACTTGAGTTACTTCCATATCTTGACTATTGTAAATAATGCTGCTATGAAAATTGGTGTGCTTATAACTTTTCATATTAGGGTTTTGTTTTGGATATATACTCAGCAACAGTATTGCTGAATCATATTATAACTCTGTTTTTAGTTTATTGAGGAAACTCTGTAATGTTTTCAATAGTGGCTGCACCAATTTATAGTCCCACCAACAATATACAGGGGTTCCCTTTTCTCCATATTCTGGACAACATTCTCTATTCATAGCCTTTTTGATGATAGCCATTCTGACATATATAAGGTAACATCTTGTGTAGCTTTTTACTATGTTTCTTTGATAATTAGCAATGTGGAGAAGTTTTACATATGTCTACTGACCGTCTATATATCTTCTTTGAAGAAAATGTCTATTCAGGTCTTCTTCCCCATTTTCAATGGGTTGTTTGCTGTTTTGATATTAAGTTTTATATGCCACTTATATATTTTGGATATTAACACCTTCTTGGTCATATAATTTGAAAATATTTTATTTTATTTTATTTTCCCACTGTACAGCAAGAGGATCAAGTTATCCTTACATGTATACATTACAATTACATTTTTCCCCACCCTTTGTTCTGTTGCAACATGAGTATCTAGACAAAGTTCTCAATGCTACTCAGCAGGATCTCCTTGTAAATCTATTCTAAGTTGTGTGGAAAATATTTTCTTTATTCAGCAGTTTGTCTTTTGGTTTGGCCAATGGTTGCTTTTGCTGTGCAAAACCTTTTAAGTTAAATTAGGTCTCACTTGTTTACTTTTGCTTTTATATCTTTTGCCCTAGAAGGCAGATCGTTAAAAATATCACTATGGTTATCTCAGAGTGTCTGTGTTCTCTTTAAGGGATTTTGTAGTTTCAGGTCTTACATTTCTGTCTTTCATCCATTTTGGGTTTATTTTTTGTACAAGGTATGGGGAAATATCCTAATCCCATTCTTTTACACGTAGCTGTCCAGTGTTCTTCGCATCACTTATTAAAGAGATTGTCTTTTCTCCATTGTAGATTCTTTCCCTATTTGTCAGAGATTAGTTGACCATAATTGTGTGGGTTTATTTTGGGGCTCTCTATTCTCTCCCATTGATGTATGTGTCTGTTTTCATGCCAGTACCATACTGTTTTGATTATCATAGTATAGCCTGCAGCCAAAGTTTGTGATATCTCCAGCTGTTCTTTTTTTCTCAAGACTACATTGGAAATTTGGGGTATATTGTGGTTATTTATATCTATTTAAAATAGAAAATAATAATCATTTGGTGCATACGTTTTGAGATGGTTAAATAATTCGCATATAGAGAGCTGAAAACTGCTCTAGAATGTGAGACATGTTCAACACAAGTTTCGTATTGTCATTATTATTAGAATAATTCTTTATCTCTATATTACTTTTTTCTATATTTATGGTCTTTTTATATGGAGTTGCTAAATTATATCCAATCAACAATGTGAAAATTCTGTTCCATACCAGGCACCATAATCTGTTATATAGCTTTCAACAGAAAAAAAATTAACATTAGGGCAACCTTTATCTTTGCTAATATTTTCCATAATTATTAATATAAAAAAATCTTAATTTCCATTGCCATATTTTATAAAGTAATATGCTTATATTCAAAATAGCTGTAAAGCTAAAAAAAACTAGGCATGTAAGTATTTTTGCAGTTATTACAGTTCAGACTATTATTTTCACATTTTATATCACCCAGAGTAAAGGACACCATTTCTAGCCACCATGTAGGCAATTAATAAGTATTGATTACAGTGAGATATTAAAGGGTTTTCTGTCACTGTCTAAACCTAAAAGGCAGTAGATTGTTAAAAATGTGCATTTTTTTTGTTAAAATATACATCCTGTACTTCCAGAAAACATTACCCAGTTGTTCTGTGTACCTGGAATCTACCTATGGAGATGCACTTGGATCTACTACTACTCTTGAAGGGTTTTGCCAGTTTGGGAGCAGAGGTTATTATTATTAATCTTTGTCCCTACTAGAAGTGAACCTCTTCTTGGAAACTTTTCCTTTATATTCTTCAACTGTGATTGTGGTGAAAGAATATGATAAGTTAAATAATGAGATGGCCAAAGGTCCCAGCTTCCTGTCCCATTGCATGGTTTTTCATGGCCACAATTTAGACCCCATGTACAGACAATAGTTCTGACAAATTTCCCTGTGGAAGTGCCAACAATTGTGCATCAGGAGAAGTAATGCAAACAAAAAAGCCCTGGGCTGAGTTGCTGGTTTCCATTTTTTTTCTTATGTTTTTAGATATTTATTGTTAGCCATACTTTATTTCTAATTTATGTGATGTCTGTAATTCCCTCTGTTATCCCTTATGTTGATCCTGTTATGCTATAAAAAAAGTCAGCTTTTTTTGAGGAAGTGGGTGAATTTTCTTTTTTGAATCAAGTATTTCCACATGCTATATTATTTTCTTATATAATCAGAAAGTTTCTTTTCTCCTAGATATTCTTTCAAATAAATAAATAAGCCTTAAGCCAAACTAATTTTTTTTTGTATTGCAATAAATCATAAAATACACACATTCTAAGAATGGAGAATGGAAAGAACTGATAAATTAAAAGTGAAAAGTAAAGGGCAGTGCAAATGAGGAAGAAAATTGTTAGTCATGAAAATAAATTCCTAAAATAAAGTTTATCTTGAAATATAATTTTAAATATAGATAGTTTTATTGGTAGAAATATATTGCAACACTAAGTTTTGATTAAAAAGAAAATAAATCATTCTGTAAATCTCCATACAGTTTAACTGTTAATACTTCAATAACAATTTAACAGGAAATTTAAAAACTGTATTTTGTTGTTCTTAAGGGAATAAATATTTAATAAATAATTAAAATAAACAGATAATGGAGGATTTATTAACTTCAGGCATATATAATTAAAAATAAACTTCCTACTATATATAATCAATATTTATCAAAATGCAGAGACTTACTACATTCAGTTACATTATACTACCAATTTTTATAAATTTTTTTATATCTTTAGGAATTTAGAGAATAGTTTTATTAACACATTTTAAAACTAAAAGTTTTTTTGGTATTTATTCAGAAATAATCTGGAAAATGCATATGTTTTAAACTACGCTAGGGCAAACTAGTACTGATTTCTTTTTCTTTTTTTCCTTTTCTTTATCTTTTTTTTTTGAAAAATGACTTGGAAAAGGCCTCAGCAAAAAGATACCAAATCTTAAAATTTATTATTGTCAATAGTCTGCATGACCTTTACTTTAACTGCATCTTGCCTGTCAGTAATAATCCAAGGCTGCACTTGCAATGATAAAATGAAAAGACTTTGCATGTTGAATCTCTTGGTCTCCTTGAAAGTGTTCAGATATCACAGTCATTTATTCCCATTGTCAGAGCAAGGTCCACTATGAAAGCCCATTCGTCTTTACTTGAAGATGAAGAGTGAGTGGAGAAACTCCACTTCTGCCTTGAATCAAGTACTAACTACTTTAGGGCTCTCAGATATATCAGTATGCTGACTGGCTGTAGGAATGAGATTTCTCTCCCTCTCTCTCTCTCTCTTTCTCTTCCTCTTGGGCTCTGGGTACATGTTCTTTAAGAATTTGCTTTACCTTTATGATACACAAATTAAGTGGCAAATAAAATAATGTTTTATCACATACCTGAGGTATCTTTTGAACTTGGCTTTTTGTTTGTTTTTTGTTGGTTCGTTCTATTTTCTTCCCAGCTTAAACTGACAAGCTAGATTACTAGCAGAATTTTGAATGAAGCTGTATAGAGTTATAGTACTTATAAGAAACATAATACCTTTTATAAGTTTCAAATTTCAAATTTTTTTCTTAAATAATAACAAATGTTATTTACTTATTAAATATTCTTATTTAATAATTGAGTAGGAGACAAAACAATATGTAAATGCTGCATGGAACTAATCATCCCAACTTATTAGAAAATGTAGGCAATATATACAGAATAAAGGTAGTAAATACCATGAAATACATCCTATCAGTTGATGATTTTGCCTCACACTCTAAGTCAGATAAAAATGACCTAGTAGTCCAGCATAGGGTATCCTGTTTTTCTAAACTTTCATCTTTGAGTAACTTCAGACCAATAATTTTGTCTTGGCTACTTTACTCCCTATTCCCACAGAAAAAACTGGCACCTCAGGTTTTAGTCTCAGACTTCTTTGAAGTAGAGAAAATTAAGAAAAGATGGAAAGAATTTTAATTTGTCCACATATCTGAATCTTACTGAACTGGACATCTGACAGTCACAAGAATGTAAAAGAGAAGGAAAATGTCCAGATCTTTGCCAGAGGGAAGCAGCCAGGGGATCAGACTGAGTTTCCTGGGGCTGTTGTGTCAGATGACTAAAACCTTGGTGGCTTAAAACAACTGAATTTGTTCTCTCCTAGTTTTAGAGGCCAGGACTCCGAAATCAAGATGTCAAAGACCAATCTATCTATGGAGGTCTCTGGGAGAAAATCCAGTCTGTGTCTTTTCTAGATTCTGGTGGCTCCTTTGGATTTTGACCTCATAGCCCCAATCAGTACCTCTGTCTTCACACCACCTTCTGCTTTGTATTTGTGTCTAATCTACTGCTGGTTCTAAGAACTTTTTCCAAATAAAGTCCACATTTTTGAGTTCCAGAGATTAGCACATAGATGTATCTGTGGGGTATGTGTGGCATTTTTCAGTTTACCATAGGCTAGTTGCCATAACTGGCAGGGAAGCAAAAGGAAAATCCACCTCTAAATGATGATCTTTTTACACAGCTGCAATTATGATCAAATGATAACTACCATTAGAATAAGTGCATATTTACCTGGTTCTGACTGATGCAAAATAAGAACTGAGAACACCACTATTTTTACTTAATATTTTATACAGAAATATTTCAAAATAAACAAAAGTGAGATTGCATCTAGTAACATCTACTACAAGTATATGTCAATGGCAGGAGTGGATAAGAGGTAGGTTTTTGAGTGATTTTAATAATGTTTGAATTGATCTGAGGGAAAAAAAGTACTTACATTCATTTTCTGTATGTAATGATAAAACATTTAAAAATATGAATTAATTTAATTAGCTTGCATTAATTTAATTGGCAGTCCTTGATTGTACCTTAAAAAAAAAAAAAGCACTTTCTGTAATGCTCTTGTATTTCTTTAAAGAACTGAATGAACTTTGATGCAAAAGTCGGCAAGGAGAACTCGGCTGCTAAAATGCAAACTAGAGAAGCTTTTCTATAGCTATTCTTGGGCACACTCAAATCAAGCTTTTTGAGTGCTAGATTGGCTGCTTCAAACACCCCCTTATTTACATAAACTCTGGGGCTTTCGCAGTCATCTCCATTGTGCAGTGGAGTTTTTCTGCATGCATTCTGATTAGACTTGTGCAAAAATGCATAAATTTCTCATCCAATCAAAGGCTGACCTGGGGGAAACTGGCAGGGAGTGGGCAGAGTAGGAGATTACTAAATTGGCAATTCCTTTTTAACTCCAGTAGTCATTTGGATGAAATGAAGCAGATCTTAAAAGAGGACAGCAGTATTGGTTTAAATAGAATAGAATGTCTTTGACTCCTGGAAAGATACTGTCACAAGCAACATACAAAGAATCATCGGGAGTAGAAGATAAAAGATCAATATGGTTATTTTTCTAGAATATAAAACAAGTAAGATAGCCCAAATGAATAGGTGAATTCTTTGTATTCTATGGCCACATGTTTGTCATAAAGTTACTTACTAAGATAAGAGATTCATCATTATGTATTACTTTTTAAATTTCTATCAAATCACATTGGAGAAGGAAAGTTTTGACAGTAAGGTTAAGTAGTGTAGATTATTTACAGTTTTAGTTATGTCAAATGTTTGGATAGCACTTGATAATAAAGCACACTCAAAGAAGAAGGTAAAAATTCTCACATATTTCTCTGCATTCTATTTCAATGTATCATAGGGCATTTACAACTGTGGAATGTAAAGAATGATGGTAATATATAAAATGTTTTTAGAAGAATAATACCCCTGTAATTATCAATGACAACTTAAGTATTCTAAAATATTCTATATTACTGCAATTTTTAATAGAAAATGCACATACTATAAAAGTTTTATCTTCATCTGATAATAAATGATAGTCCTTAATGACTATCATTTTTATGAAATATAAGCAAGAATATTTTTTATTTTCAAATCTTACCAAAGCTGGAAATATCTAAGGCCAAATCAGTCATATAAGATTAATCAATTAAAGAGATATGGGTCATTACAAATAAAAAGAGCAACTTGAGGGATTATATATTTTGGAAGCAAATTTGTGTGCCTGAATTAAAAATTATTGAATAGTACAATAATTATTAAGTTAAAGTTGGAAATTGTTAAATTATACTTTAAATTATCTTATTGGTAATACAATGGCATATACATTTATGTGGTATGTGGATGATTTAGATTATATTAGAACTGAAAGAGATGTTAAAGTCAGAGTTAAACAATAGTTGAAGAGGTAAAATGAGATTTCATTCAGGAATGATTGCAGTAGGGGAAAAGAGACCTCAGTATTAGAACTGGACTCAATTCTGAATATGACAAAGAAAAGTGGGGATTTATAGTTAAGAAATGGGATTGGGGGTCATTGGATGGAAAATTACTACAAGGGATATTAAAGGTGGAGTGAATTCTAGACTTACTAAGCAGGATTCTTGCTGAAGGCAGGTCAGGGGGATCAGATATCACCTGGGTGAATGGTGGAGGATGAGGAATTTGATTAAATATGGAGACTGATCAGTTATCAAGGGTGGGACATTCACTCTAAAATGACTTAGCAGGATTCTTGCTAAAACTGGGCTGTGTCGGAATCATATAGCCTGAGAAGGATGGGGCCTAGTGGAGAAGAGCTTCAGAAGAGCCTGACTAAAGTTTAAAAAGGAGAGGGTCTTTGTCAGAGTTCATCTACATCTATACTGACCTTGTTTGAGCTATCCTGTGTGTGAGTATATTGGGTTCAATTTATATGTTGGATTCTCTCTCTCTCTCTCTCTCTCTAATATATAGATATTTTTACATATATATTACCTTATATATAATATATTATATATAAGATTATATATTTCTCACACACACACACACATGTGACTCAAAGTTGCCTTAATTTTCAAGTGAAGTCAAAGTACAAAGCAAGTTTTCTAAATAGGGAACCTACATTAAAATTGGAAACACTACAGAGGAAACAATAGAACAATAAAACCAGCTTCCCTGAAGGACTACTTGGGTCATTAGATGCTCATACATAACCTGAGGTCCTAATTACCTAGGCTTTATATAGAAATTTCTGCCTCAGAAGACATCAGTGGATCCCTTATCTAAAGGTATTATTACAAAATATTTAGCTTGTATGAAGAAAAGTTCTTTTCCAGAAAAACAAAAAAGTAAATAGCTGTGCAGAATACATTATGCTTTCTGTGTTCCTCTGCAGTGATTTATTTTAAAAATTTTCTTCTTTCATGTTTTTTGCATTTTCATTACATTAGTCCCTCCCTCCCTTCCTTCCTTCCTTCCTTTGGTGAAATACTTCATTTTGATTGGGAGAAACCAAAAGGACATAACATGACTTGTAGTAATTGCAGCCTTCCATTATGAAGTGTCAGTTCTGAAGTTTTTCCTAAAATTTCTCTACCCATGACTTCAACCTCCAGACCTATGACCTCCTTCCTATTAGCCTATCATGACAATAATGTTACTCTCAAATATTCATAGAAGTAAGAGTACAACAAAACCTTTTTGTTCCTATCTGTCATTCTCTTATAACGCTAACAGTGAAAATTTAAATATATGTATATATACACATTATATATATATATATGCACACACCCCCATGCTTACTACCTTTAATTCACTATTTTCCGCTGCTTTAAAAAAAAAAAAAAAAAACAGCCACATTGTTGGCATATGGAAGTTCCCAGGCTAGGGGTCAATTTGGAGCTGTAGCTGCCTGCCTACCTACACCAAAGCCATGGCAATCCTAGAACTGAGCTACATCTGTGACATACGCCATAGCTTATAGCAATGCTGGATCCTTAACCCACTAAGCAAGGCCAGGAATCATCCTGCATCCTCATGGACACTATGTCAGGCTCTTAAGCCACTAAGCCACAATGGGAACTCTTCCACTACCTTTTAAATCCAGTAATTATTGGCTTCTATTCTGAGCTTTCACTGAATTCATTGTTATCAAAGACCTCCTATTATTTTCAGTCTCTGGTTATTGTGTAACTCCACTGAAGTGGCTTTTAACATAGTTGTTTAATCTCTGTTCTGAAACCTGATTTTCATTTTATTTTATTTTATAATTTTATTTTATTTTGCTTTTTAGGGCCAACCTGCGGCTTATGGAATTCCCCACGCTAGGGGTCAAATTGGAGCTGCAGCTGCCGGCCTAAGACACAGCCACAGCAATGCGGATCTGAGCCGAGTCTGTGACCCACAGCACAGCTCACGGTAATACCGGATACTTAACCCACTAAGGGAGGCCCGGGATCAGACTCTAATTCTCATGGATACTAGTCAGGTTGGTAACCCACTGAGCCAAAATGGGGACTCCCTTAAATCTGATTTTTTAGTGTATGAACACTATTCATTCACAGTTCTGCTTTGTTAATGATATCTTTTCATTCTGCTTTATAGACTACCATCTTTTCCTGTGTTTAAATATCACTGATTCTTAATGTCCTGCAATTTTTACTCTTCCTAATCTAGATCCCTGATTTAAGTGATCAAAGCTACTGCTACAGCTTTGGCAAAGACCCATCTGTTGAAGAGCAAAAACCCTGAATCTCTATTTGAGGCTCCAGAATCATATATTCCACTATCTAGGTGGAATCTTCTTCAAGGTTTCTCATTCATTTACTCTCCATAGAGGATATCTGTCATTTTATTTATTGTTTTTCAGCCAGTGAACATCTGAAGGCACTTTTTATTTGAGCAGAATACCCTAGATGTTTCCCTGGGTGGCAGGGGAGGGTTTTGTCTTCCAGGAAAGAAGCCAAAAACTTCTCCCTGATGCCAAACTATAACATGTGATGTAGGTTTGGCAGGTTACCTAGGTTTCATCTGAGACTTGAATCCATTGTGAATAACGGGAAATTAAGTAACATATTGTAAATTGCTAATGGTGTAGGAGTCTGTGATGGCACCAAGAGACCACCAGCAGGCAAGCCACCATGGTGCTGACTGACACTGTTTCTGCATGGTACCATGGTGTGTAAAATTTCACTGCCTGACATTTAGAGATGTCTTCCAATTTTGAGAGCCTAGTTCTATAGACATCATTGATTGTATAACCCACTCAATAATATTCCAGTAATTTCACTTTTATCTTTAAAAATACATTTCTATTGCTTAAAAAATAAAACCCAAAGGACACCATCTCTCAGCCTTCCTCTCAGATGAGGCACACACCAAACATTCCACTTTTTCAGTGTCCATTATTGTAGTGATATGCATTTTCATTCAAAAGTCACCCACACCAAAAATATGAGTACGGTCTCTTTTTTTTTAATTTTATAATAGTAAATTTACAGTGTTCTGTCAATTTCTGCTATACAGCAAACTAACCCAATTACAGATATAGATATATATAGATAGATAGATAGATAGATATATTCTTTTTTCACATTATCCTCTGTCATAATCCATCACAAGATATAGATCTAATCCATGACTAGATATAGTTCCTTGGGCTATACAGTGGGATCTCATTGCTTAACCATTCTAAATACAATAATTTGCATCTACTAACTCCAAACCCCCAGTCCCTCCCACTCCCTCCCCCTCCCTCTCGGCAATCGCAAGTCCATTCTCCATGTCCATGAGTTTGTTTCTTTTCTGTAGATAGGTTCATTTGTACCATATATTAGATCCCAGATATAAGTGACATTATATGGTATTTGTCTTCTTCTAACTTACTTCACTTAGTATGAGATTCTCTAGTTCCATCCCTGTTGCTTCAAATGGCATTATTTTGTTCTTTTTATGGCTGAGTAATATTCTGTTGTGTATATGTACCACATCTTCTTAATCCATTTATCTGTTGTTGGGCATAGGTTGTCTTTTGTTTTTTTGTTTTTTTTTTTGTTTTTTTTAATGGTTTCCTTTGCTGTGCAAAAGTTTGTAAGTTTGATTAGGTCTCATTAGTTTATTTTCGTTTTTATTTCTATTGCTTTGGGAGACTGGCCTAAGAAAACATTTATAAGATTGATGCTGGAGAATGATTTGCCTGTGTTCTCTTCTAGGAATTTGATGGTGTCTTGTCTTATTTTTAATTCTTTAATCCATTTTGAGTTTATTTTTGTGTATGGTGTAAGGGTGTGTTCTAGTTTCATTGATTTACATGCAACTGTCCAGTTATCCCGGGACCACTTGCTGAAAAGACTCTCTTTTTCCCATTTTGTAGTCTTGTCTCCTTTATCAAAGATTAATTAACCATAGGTGTCTGAGTACAATCTTTGCTCTTCTCCCTCTACATCTCATTACTTGCTGGTTCTATTAATTCTGTAGATCTTACATGTCTCTTATTCCCAATGCCTTCTTGCCTGTAAAATTAACCATTCCTTACTTAAGGACCTGATAATATTTCAACTAGAATGTTGTGAAGCTATAACCTCATTATTTGTTTTCCCTATCAAAAATATATTAATGCTGGAAAAATATAATATTAATGACAGCAAAATATTTCTAAAGCACAAATCTAATGACTCTTTTATTAGTCATCACCTTTTAACATATTTGTTCGTGGTTACCCATTGATTAGTGTATAAAAATCAAAACCAGGATAAGAACAATAACTGTAGCATTCATTTTTTACATATAGTATAGCATAAAGATATACACCTGTTCTCTCAACAACACTTACATCCCTATCTGTATATGACTTACATCCCTATCATTATCATGATGTAGTATTGAACAAAGTCTCCAACATATTCAAGCAAAGCCTTCTATACTGAACTCAGAAGGTTTAGATTCCTTTATTAGAAGTGTATTGCTGTAGCCTCTGATTAAAATGTGGAATTGGGAGGCCAGATGACCAGATTTTTTTTGGACACAGCTAATTGACTCAGGAGTGGGCATTTCATCCAATGTAAGCCAACTAATTTCTCTATAATTTGAATTAAGAAGCATATGGCTAGATCTATTGTGACAGCCACTGGATTTATGAAGTTCATATCAAGCCAAGGATAGAACTGGGCTAGTGGTAACCAAAAACACATTGCTGTTGTGAAGGAATAGAACTACTAGCCTTTACAGAACAAAAGCTGACAGAGAAAGAGGGTGGGAAGGAGAAAGGATAGGGAGATTCAATCGAGAAAAAAGACCCAGTCATTTGGCATACCTATGCAAAGGCTTCCCTAAAACTAGGTCCTATGAGATGCTCTGATGCATTATCACATATCCTCCATATAAACTCATTTGAGTGTGCTCTTGCCCTTTGCAACTTAGTTATGCCTAGGTTAGATGCTATACCAAGTAAGTGTTTCCTAAATTTAAGGTATATTCTTTAGCCTCTTTTCATTATCCTCTCAAACCTTTCAAAAACCTTAACATTTTAATTTTTTTCTTATCTTTTGGAACTATTCAAGGGTTATTTTAATATCAACTTTGACTTCAAGTTTAAACCTCTGTTTTCTTACGTGATGTTTATATTACTTAAGCACATTATCCAGTAAGTATATTTGTGCTGATTATTTTAAAATATTTTTCCAATATTCTCTAGGTGTGCAGCTTTACTTAGTAAGACTTTTCTCAACTTGCTGCTCTCATAATATATATTTTTTTGCTTCTGTCTTGACCCCTTGAAATAACATAGTCGTGTTTACTGCTTTCAAATCCTCTAGAATCTCTCCCAAGTCTAGTGAACTTTAAAAAATGTCAGTTAAAGGTTCACTGGTTTTCTTGTTCACTTCCTTTAAAATTCATGGATAGCCTCTATTGAGATCGTTGCTCTGTCCACTTGAAGCATAGAGGCCTTGGCAGTTTTGCTTTTTATCTATATCTTTCTCACTCTTTTTCTTACAATTTTATGAAATCCTTTCTTGGTTGAAAAATACTTTATTTCTTATTTTTTCTGAACACAAATTTAAATAAGTGTTTTCATTTACCATGACTGAAATGACAATGATATAACCCTATTAATGTTAAGAAAATTATTTTGAACATATTGAAGTTAAAATAAGAGCAAGTATATGTAGTTTAAAACTAAGCATTATGTATTTTCTAAATACTTTAAATTATTTACTAAAAGTTATGCTTAGATTTCCACCGTGGCTCAATGGAAACAATCCTGACTAATATCCATGAGGACGCAGGTTCAGTCTATGGACTCGCTCAGTGGGTTAAGGATCCAGCATTGCTGTGAGCTGTGGTGTAGATTGCAGATGCAGCTAGGATCTGGTGTTGCTGTGGTTGTGGCGTAGATCAGCGGCTAAATCTCCAATTTGATCCCTAGCCTTGGAAACTACTCATACTGCAGGTGTGGACCTAAAAAGACAAAAAAAAAAAAAAAGTTATGCTTATGTGCAAAGTTTAAGGGGATTAAAAATCTATTATTTTATTTCTTAGAAATCATGTGCAAAATACTACTACATACCTTATAAGTTTTTCTTGAGATAAAAGAGTTCAGTGAAGCAATAGGCACATATATACATTTATTTATTTACAAATTTGATTTCTATTATTCAAACACAATACATTTAGTCATGTTAACTATGGCTAACCAAAAATTCCACAGATGAATATAAAGAACTATGTTGATATTTCAATAAAAAAGATATATATGTATATATAGCCAAAATAAGAGAATAGCAATTCTGTAAATAAAGCTTTAATACACACTGACATGAATACAAGTTTATAGTTTTAATAAACAATTTTATACCATTTAACTCTAGGTACGTATTCAGAAAGTTACCATCTAGGTTTTAATAAATCATTTATTGGAATTTGAGAAATTTAATGTTAGGCAGTCCAAACAAATATGTATATCCAAAGATTATTAGAAATATTTAATTTTTCATGATATTGTATAATATTATATTCCTGGACTGATACAGTCAAATCATATTTTGAAATATCCCCCAAACTTTTAAAATTCTTTAATGAGATAACATGGGCCGCATAGATAGACCTGAGGTTTGCTGAAATTGTCTTTGTGGTAAATCAAACATTTTCTTTTCAGTTTTTTATGACAATTCAGATTAAAAACTCTTTTATACTTTTGTGGAAATTGTTCTACTTTGTGTGTTTGAGGTTCTATACACTTATCTGAAAAAAGGGGCTAGTTTTTATATTACAGACTCACCTGCCTGGAAATAAGTTGCCATCAGAAATATTTGTTGGGTACTGGCAGACCCTACCATTTTATAAACATAATTACTCATGTTGTCAAAAAATGTTTTGTTCAACGTAATTGCTTCATACTATGTGCACTGTAAGAAATTAAATAAAACCATGTTTACATGGCATGACGTTCAATTTTTTAAATATGGAATCTCATCCTTTATGATCTTTTTTTAATATTAAAAGAACAACATTCCAATATTTTTTTCTTCACCTCCTCAGAGGTTTTCAAATTAAAATGAAACTTTCCTTGTTTTTGAGGAAAATTTGACTAAAATTTATCCTGGCTAATGATTTAAATTCTGAATTTAATTAGGCATTAAGGAGAAGGGGTAAGAAAAAAGCCTCACTGGATTGGAATTTGTAAAAGGGTAGAGGAAAGGAAAAGCCTTTGAGGGGAACTGGGGGAGGTAAAGATGGTTTTCTCAGCAATTTATTAGGTCATCAAGTAGAAGAAAAAAGTTTTAAAAGGTTTTGAGCTCTTGAATGTACTAAATGTAGTGATTAGTTTGGAGGGAAAACCCAGCAAGGGAAGCCCTGGTGAGAAAGTGATCAAAGGTCCTGTTCCTGATAGTGGTAAATCATGGAAAAGCACCCCGAGTCATAACTTACACAGCCCCATCCCTCAAGTGGACAACATCAACAGCTATGCCCTGGGAATGGGAACAGGGTCAGCTATTCCTTTCCTCCTCACCCACTTGTTCAGCATTCTACAGCAGCTCCAGCAGGATCCAAGCCCTTAATGATGCAAGAATTTTCCAAATTGCATTCTGCTTGGAAACCTTGCTTACATTACACTAGGACACCCATTCTTGGCCATTGTTGGCTCACAAACTCCTCCACAGATTGCTGAGTGAAATCTGAAACATGCCCTGTATTCACAGAAGACAAGGAGAGGCCAAAGAAACAAGCACATCACTCCAGACTGATGGGTGGCAGGTTTAATAAGCAAGGAAACTTACCTATGTAGCTTGGCTTGGGCAGCCTCGAGATAAATAGATTTCCATGCCTGCCTGCCAGAATCTAAAAAGTTTATATAGAGGCTTTAACTGTGTTTTGTCACATTTGCCATCCAGATGGTCTCAACGTCTTACTCTCTCAAGATTAAGTCCTTGGAACGTTTACACTGTTGGAAAGGTTGGGAGAGCACTTTCCCAGAACAGGGGAGGGCGTGAGGAGCCTCAGATCACCCAGGTCCAGTTCTCAGAACAACTGGTGGTCACATCCTGGAGGTTGCCTCCTCCAACAGCCTTGAGGCATTATTTTTTAATATACACAGATGGATTCAGTTTCTCATATTTTTATTATAGATTTTTTTGTTCATGGTGACAAGAAAAACGGGCCTACAATTTTTCTTCCTTTTATATCCTTATCTTGTTTTAGAATTAGGTTTATAATAATTTATAGGTATTATAGAAAGTGTCACTTTAAAAATATCTCTGGAGGGGTTTTTTTGGTTAAAGTTATATGTTTCTTCAGAAGTTATTACAAAATTCTCAATCTTTTAAACCTGGGGAAAATGTAAACTACTGTGTAATGTTTTTTAATGATTTTAGAATAATCCAAGTTTTTATTTTCTCTTTAATAAACTTTCACAAGTCATGTTCTAGAAATTTTCCTTCTCACAACTGATTTTGCTTATTTTTGCCTTTTCTCATATTTTGATCAATTTTGTTGGATATTTACTAATGTTTACAGCCTTTATCAAAGAAAAAGTTGTTTACTTTGTTGGTCTCTTTACTACTTTTGCATTCAAATGGATTCATTTCTACTGTCATGTTCTCATATTCATAAGTTCCCTTATTTCTTTTGTTCTTAATGGTTTTTTTTTGTTTGTTTTTTAGGGCTGCACCCATGGCACATGGAGGTTCCCAGGCTAGGGGTCAAATCAAAGCCAGCCCACACCACAGCTCACAGCAATGCCGGATCCTTAATCCACTGAGCAAGACCAGGGATGGAACTTGTGTCCTCATGGATGCTAATCGGGTTTGTTAACCACTGAGCCACTATGGAAACTCTTGGTTTTGTCAGTTTAAGTTATATAAAATAGTTTCCAGGATTTTCCTGTCATCTTTCTCTTTTTTTGCCTTCATTTGGTTTATGTTTTTATATTTCTCAATTCATTTTTTGTTTGCACTCATTTAGGAATTATTCTATTACTGTTTTAAGTGACTGAAACATAACTCTATTCCTCTAGTGATACGTATTCTCTGATATTTAATCATTCTCTCTTTTTAGCCCAATGATTTGTACATTATTTTTACTGTTTTATATGGTCAGTGTCTGTGTATATTTACCTGTAAAATTATGGTTATTTTTGATGACCATACTTTTTTTGCATCTCAGACATTCTTCTGGAATTATTTCTTTCCTTACTGGAATAGCTCTTCATGAATGTCATTTAGAGTGGATATGTTGGTGGTAAACCCTGTCAGCTTATATTTACAGGAAACATCCTTAATTTAGTCCTCTTCATTAAAAAGTTTCCCTGAACCATTCTCTATTGACAGCAATTTTTCTCACTACATTTTACATTTCATAATCATATTGTAGTAAACTCTGGAATACTAATGGAAATGAGAATCTCAGTATTTTGAAGAGCACTTCATGCACTTTTTTTTTTTAGCCCATCTGATTTTTCTTGAATATTGAATTGAGTTTTTGCCACCTATGATGTGTTGTATTTTGTAGTTTTATAATACTCTTATTTATTTGATAGCTATTTGCCTTCCTATTCCTCCCAGTCTCTATTCATCTTTGTTTTCTAATATTTGGTTAATAATACATAAACAGAAACTTTGTACATGTTTTTCATGTTTTTTGATAATTTCATATTTTTATTTCTTTTATTCTTCATAGAACTGTTTCGCTTCCTTTATGAACCAGTTATTTCCCTACCATGGTGTCTATTTGTGTGTGTGTGTGTGTGTGTGTGTGTGTGTGTGGCAGGGGTGGGAGGGTAAATCATCTTTGAACTTGTAAATTTTTTATACACTTATTTTCCAATATATAGTTTATGCTCTTTCTTTGAAACTCTCATGTCACACTTGGGTACCGATGGAATTCCTACTGGAGACTTTTAATAAATTCCAAAGTGGTGTGAAAACTCTTTGGTCAAATATTGAATCTACTAGGCATTTATCTGGAATTAATCTTTCTTGCCTGAAAACATCCTTTCCAACTGTCAGGTTTATTTTTCTGAAGAGAATATTTGCTTTTTGGTAATTTCAGGCAATACCTGTCAGAAGTGATGCATTGAAAATTATAGAACCCACAATCATCACTCCAAACCCTCAGTACATCCCCCCACCCCCCAACCTGTCTAATTTGGAAACTGTAAGTTTTTCAAAATCTGTGAGTCAGTAGCTATTCTGCAAAGAAGTTCACTCTGTCCTTTTTTTCAGATTCTACATATAAGTGATAGCATTTGATGTTGGTGTCTCATTGACTGACTTCACCTAGCGTGATAATTTCTAGGTCCATCCATGTTGCTGCAAATGCTGCTATTTCTTTCATTTTAATGGCTGAGTAATCTTCCATTGTGTACATGTACCACCTCTTCTTTACCCACTATTGATGGACATTTATGTTGTTTCCATGTCTTGGCTATTGTATATAGTGCTGCAATGAACATTGGAGTAATGGGAGTACATGTGTCTTTTCCAGTCATGGTTTTCTCTGGATAGATGCCCAGAAGTGGGATTGCTGGATCAAATGGTAATTCTGCTTTTAGTTTTCTACCGTGGTTGCATCAATTTACATTCCCACCAACAGTGTATTAGGATTCCTTTTTCTCCACACCCTCTTCAGCACTTATTGTTTGTGGACTTTTTGATGATGGCCATTCTGGCTGGTGTAAGGTGGTACCTCATAGTGGTTTTGATTTGCATTTCTCTAATAATGTTGCTGCAAATGCTGCTCTCTTTCCTTTTAATGGCTGAGTAATCTTCCATTGTATATATGTACCACCTCTTCTTTATCCACTCCTCTATCGATGGACATTTAGGTTGTTTCCATGTCTTGGCTATTGTATATATATATATATATATATAATGTATATAATATATAATGTATATGTATATAATGTTGAACATCTTTTCATGTGTCTTTTGGCCATCTGTATGTCTTCTTTGGAGAATGATCTGTTTGGATCTTCTGCCCATTTTTTGATGGGGTTGTTTGTCTTTTTGGTATTGAGCTGCAGAAGACGTTTATAAATACTGTAGATTAATCTTGTCAGTTGCTTCATTTACAATTATTTTCTCTCATTCTGTGGGTTGTTTTTTCATTTTGTTTAGAGTTTCCTTTGCTGTGCAGAAACTTTTAAGTTTAATTGTCTCATTTGTTTATTTTTGTTTTTATTGTCGTTACTCTAGGAGGTGGATCTGAGAAGCTGTTGCTGTCATTTATGTCAGAGAGTGTTTGGCCTACGTTTTCCTCTAAGAGTTTTATAGTATCTGATCTTATATCTAGGTCTTTAATCCATTTTGAGTTTATTTTTGTGTATGGTGTTAGGAAGTGTTCTAATTTCATTGTTGTCAAACTATAAACATAATAAATTCATTGAGTAATAAAAAAATCACAAGGAAAGAAAAGGAAATATAAGTACTTTAAAAAAAAAGAAAATTATACACCAATGGTTCAGTGTACTGAGGATTTTTTAGTGTCTTCACATTGCCCTGCTATTCCTGGTTACAATGGGCCATGGTATATATCTCCAAATCATAGTCCTACAATATCAACTGAAGACCTAAAATAACTTTAGAAGTAAAGGATGTGTGGAATGTACAAACCAAACAAAACTTGAGCTAGCAAATACAGAGAAAAGGTCAGGAGTGCTAGAGGTGAGGGAAGGGTGTGGGCAAAATGGGTGAAGAGGTCAACAAAAAATAGAAAGTAAGGCTAGAAGTGGAGATGGGTCAGTAATGAAGGAGTGGATGGAAATGACCTGGCCTTATCACAAAGCTTATGCTCTGCATAGAGAAAATGACTGCCTGATCTGCTGGTAGAAACAGAATCTATGTTTTTGAAACAGGAGCAGTGCATATGGTTAAAAATCTTGTCCAACCCACTATCTGTGTTATTAATGCTTTCTTCAGACATCAAAGTTCTATTTACTTAGAAGATGCTTATTTTTCTTTTAAATCTCTATTTTCCCCTCATTCCCTCACTGACATATTTTCAGTTCTCCCTGTTTTTCCATACATTTTAAATTTTATGCTCATGTGATATCCTTAGCATTTATTACATATTTTATTTTTCCAATTACCTAATTCATGTAAAATGCAATGTTCACTGATATATTTTAGATATATATTGGATATGTTCACTAATTTATCCATGAAATATACCAAAGTGAGTAGTATCTAATTGTACCAACTTATTTTATGAATAAATTGATTAAACAATAACTAACTAGATTAAGCTCTGAGATGTTGTATCTTGTTAACACTAATATTTCTTCATGACATCTTTCAAATTTTAGTTAATTATTTATTTGGAACAACTTTTCTTAATGTTTGTTTTAAAAATTAATCTGTATGAAGAAATTGAGTCTGAAGTACTATCCTTGAAACATTATAGGTGCTCAATAAGTGTATGTTGAACTAATGAAGAATGGAATACAGGCACATCTCTAATATAGTGCTTTGTTTTATTGTTGCTTTTCATATCCTGTTTTTTGTTTGTTTTGTGGGGTTTTGTTTTGTTTTGTTTTGAAGGTTTGTGGCAAGTCCACATTGAACAACTCAATTGGAACCATTTTTCAAACATCATTTGCTCAATTCCTGTCTCTGTCTAGCTATTTGGTAATCCCATCAATATTTCAGAGTTTTTCATCATTATTATATTTGTTATGTTGATCCATGATCAGTGATCTTTGATGTTTCTATCACAATTTGTGGGCTCCAATAACCTGCCAATATAAGAAGTTAATTGATAAATGTGTGTGTTCTGACTGCTACACTGAGCAGTTGTTCTCTCATCTCTCTCCCTCTTCTTGAGCCTTCCTCGTCCCTTATACACAACAATATTGAAATAGGCCAATTAATAACTTTACAGTGGCCTCTAAGTTTTCGAATGAAAGGAAGAGCTGCGTATCTCATTTTAAATCAAAAGATAGAAAGAGTTAAGCTTAGTGAGGAAGGTGTATCAAAACCTGAGATAGGCCTAAAGATAGGCCTCTTGTGCCGATTAATTAAGCCAAGTTGTGAATGCAAAAGAAAAGTTCTTGAAGGACATTAAAAATGCTATTCCAGTGAAAACACCCTTATTGCTGACATGGAGAAAGTTTTAGTAGTCTGGAGAGAAGATCAAGTCAACCACAATATTTCCTTAAGCCAAAGCCTAATCCTGAGCAAAGCCCTAACTCTCTTCAATTTATGAAGTCCAAGAGAGGTGATGAAGCTGCAGAGGAAAAGGTAGCAGAGATTGTTTCACGAGGCTTGAAAAAGGAAGCCACATCTCCATAACCTTAGAGTGCAAGGTGAAGCAGCAAGTGCTGATGTAGAAGCTGCACCACGTTATCCAGAAGATCTAACTAAGATAATTAATAAAAGTGGCTACAAGAAACAATAGATTTCTAAAGTAGATGAAATAGGCTTCTCTCAGAAGAGGATATTATCTAAGACTTGCATAACTAATGGAGAGACATCAATGTCTGGCGTCAAAGCTTCAAAAGACAGGCTGATTGTCTCATTAGGAGATAATGCAGATGGTGACCATAAATTGAAGCTAATGCTCATTTATCATTTTCAAAATCTTAGGGTTCTTAAAAATTATCCTAAATCTCCTCTACTTGTATTCTATCGATGAAACAACAAAGTCTGGATGACAGCACATCTGCTGACAACATGGTTTACTGAATATCTTAAACTCACTGTTGAGACCTATGTGCTCAGAAAAAAAATCCTTCTGGGAGTTCTCACTGTGGCTCAGTGGGTTAATAACCCAATAAAGAGTATGTAAGGATGGGGGTTCAATCCCTGGCCTCACTCACTGGATTAAGAATACAGCATCGCCGCAAGCTTTGGTGTAGGTCACAGATGTGGCTCAGATCCTGCATTGCTGTGGCTGTGGCGTAGGCCAACAGGTGCAGCTCCAATATGAAACTTCCATATGCCATGGGTGTGGCCTAAAAAGACAAAAATAAAACTTTCAAAATATCATTTCACATAGACAATGCGCCTAATCACCTAGGAACTATAATGAGGAGATACAAGATGAATGTTGCTCTTATGCCTGCTAAAACAACATCAGTTGTACAGCCCATGGATTAAGGAGGTGTCTTGACTTTCAAGTCTTATTATATAAGAAACATATTTTGTAAGGCTACAGCTGTCATTTACATTGATTTCTCTGATGGATCTGGGAAAAGTCATTTGAAAACCTCTGAAAAGCATTTCCCATTCAAATTGCCATTAAAAACATTAATTATTCATATACACAAATCAAAATATGAACATTAACAGTCATTTGGAAGAAGTCAGTTCCAGTGCTTGTGGATGATTTTGAGGGGTCCAAGACTTCAGCAAAGGAAGTAACTGCAAATGTGGTGAAAATAGCAAAATAACTAGAATTAGAAGTGAAGCCTGAAGGTATGACTGAATTACTACAATCTTATGATCTAACTTTAATGGATAAGTTGCTTCCTATAGACAAGCAAAGAAAGTGGTTTCTTCAGATGAAATCTATCCCTGGAAGAAGATGTGAAGATTTTTGAATGACAATGAAGGATTTAGTATATGACGGAAACTTAGCTGATAAAGGCTTTGAGAGGATTGACTCCAAATTTGAAAGAAGACTTACTATGTATAAAATGCTATCAAAGAGCGCTGTGTGCTACAGAGAAATCAGAGAAATCATTCATGAAAGGAAGAGTCAACTGATGCACAAAATTCATTATCGTATTATTTTAAGATATTTCTATAGTAATGCTATCCTTCAGTAACCACCACCCTGATCCATCATCAACCCTCAACTTTTAGGGGCAAGACCTTCCACCAGCAAAGAGATCCTGTGAAATTGGATTATGATGATCATTATACAACTACAGATGTGATAAATTCATTGAGTAATAAAAAAAAGAGAGTACTAAAAAAATAATATGGTTAACATTTTTTAGCAATAAGATATTTTTAATGTATATACATTATTTGTTATACATAAAAATATGCTATTGCACACTCAGTCAACTAAAGTACTGTGTAAATAAAACTTTTTCATGCACTGGGAAACAAAAAAAATATGTTGCTCACTTTATTTTGATATTCATTTTATTTTGATGATTTGGAACCCAGCTATCCACTATGTGTGCACATAGTACAGTCAGACCTCTCCAAGTAGCACTGAAGTAATGTTAATCCTGGAATCTCTGGTTTTAAATTTAGTATTTAATTCTCATTGTTTTTCTTGAGAGGCCACAGCATTAATAATCTTAAATATATGTAGTCCACTTCTTTACAGTTAACCAAAAGAAAAATGGAGGGTGAAGTCTAGCAATATGTCAATAGCACTAATACATCCTTGCAATAGAGGTTTGTAGGGACCCAAAGGGAACCACCCAGGATCAGACTTGGCCAAGGGTCTCTGATGGTGGGTCCAATCCCCATCCAGAAAGCATTATTTGTTTTTCCCTTATTTTGATGCCAAGTTTCACCAGGGCCACTGTCACCTGTACAGTGAACAGTACAATTCTGAACTCTAAGCTTGACATGGGGCTTCTTGTTCTCCCTGGGGACAGAGGAACATAGGCTAAGCTCTATTCTAGTTTATTTCTGAAAACTAGGGTACCTAGAGGTCTGAACCAAGACTGGCAAAGCCCCTCTGTCCCCCTGCCACCTGCCTTCCATGTCCAGCCCCACAGTGAGGGGTGGAGGGAACAGAACTTTTGTCAGGTGCAAGGCTGCCCAGTAGAATTTAGCCACAGGATTTCTTGAGAGCAGTGAAGAAGGTGAAAAGCTGGTCAGAGCAGCCAGAAGGTGAAAAGCTGGTCAGAGCAGCTAGCAGAACAGGCTTGCTGTTTCCTGGCCAGCCTCCAGGGTACTGGCAGGGCAGGCTGGGGCTGCTGCTGCAGCTCATGTCATTTCTTAGCAGAACCTTCTCTCTGGGTTCTCAGAGGAGGGAGTTTGTAGTAATTGTCCCATACTTGGCCACTCTTCCTTCTTAGCTTGGGTAAGATACTTCTAGAGAAGATCTAACTAAATCTCTGAGGTGTCTTTGATGTTGGACAAGTCAATCCTGAACAACTCTCTATTTTTTATTTTCTGAAATTTCAAAAACTTTCTTAACTGCTAGGTTTTTATCAGCACCAGGGACCTGCTAAGAGCTTCCAGGCATCCCTCTTCTGGTCCTGTCGTTTGAAGGCCACAAACAGTGGCTAGGGAACTGTTTCTCTAGCTTCTTTCAAGCTCTTCTGTTATCTTTCTAATATGTCCCACTAAGTGAGCTTAGTCAAGAGTCAAGAGCAAAAAACCACTTTTATCAGCAATGTGCTAGCACCCCCGGGAATGTTACACTCCTTCTGGTTGCACTCCCCATGACCATTTGCCATGGCAGGTGAAGTGCTCCTTGGACTGCTTTTTCCCAATGGACCCTCACACTTTTGCAAGTAATCCACTAGCTCCAATGTTGACTGTGCACCAGTCTCAGAGAGATGCCCTGCAGGATTTTCAGGCTTTTTGCTCTTCACGATGGCATTATTTTAATCAATTACCTTGCTCATTGAGCCACTTTGTCAAGAGTTCATTTGAGCTAGGAAGAGAGTGAAACTGCCAAGTGTCAAAGTAGAGGAGTGGAGGATTAAAGCAACAAGTCAAAATGGAAGTAAGAATCAAGACTTGAATTACATAGTTATAGTGTAAGCAAAAGGCTAAACCAGGGAAAATATCAACTTCTCTAGTTCTGTTTTCCTGCATAGAACAATGACCAGTGAAGAGTCAGGTGAATCAGCACAAACTTGAAAGGTGTCTTACTGCCAAGGGAGCATAGAACACAAGGTTTCTGAAGTTGTATGGACCCAGCAGTCAAGAAAGGGAAAAGGAGAAAAACAGGAGTGGAAAATAATCTAGGTACTGAGGGTGGGTAAAATATCTTCAAGGTACCCTCCCGTCCCCCAGTGTCTTGGTTCATAAAGAGGCCTCAGCTGAGGTGCCTGAAGAAAATATTACCTGAAAACCTTAGATAAATAAACCTAAGAATGTAGGTGACTGAGCCAGGAATGCAAACTGTGTAAGAGCATGGCTGGCCAGAGGGGTCTGATCCTTAACTGCAACTCCTCCAGGGACTTTAATGCTGTATACCCAGTCACAGCTTTCCCCCAGGAGGCCTACCAGGTAAAGATGTTGTGGCTGTCTTGGTCTGGCCTGAAAAAGCACAGATATATTTTTGGCCAAGAGCTACCCTCCTCAAATGATAGAGACAATACTTAAACATGAGTAGTCTGATTTCATTCATGGGCTGTTAAGCCATTATGTTGTGTTGCCTCTATGTTACATGCTATTAGAAGTGAAAATTTTTTCTAAGATGTTGTTTTGATTTTTGGTTTTTAGTAGTTTGACTAAGTTGTGCCCAAGAGTAGTTTTCTTCAAATTTAACCCATTTGAGTTTTGCTGAGATTCTTGAATTTATACATTTAAGTCTTCTAGTGTTTGAAGGTTATTTTAAACTATTCATTTTTTCAAATATTTTCCTGACTCATTTTCTTTCATTCTTCCTTCTGGGATTTCAGTTACCTACATGTTAGACTGACATTGTCCTCCAGATCCTTGGAACTCTGTTCATTATTTGTCCATTTTGTCTTTCTCTCATTAGATAACTTTCAGTGATCTATTTTCAGTTCCACTGGCCCTTTTCTCTTTCAACTCCTTTTTGCCACTTTCTTAAAAAGAATTTAAGATATTGATTTTATAGTTTGATAATTTCCACTTGGTTCTTTTCGGTGCTTTCTATTTCTCTGATGTTTCCTTTTTACTTATGTCAAGAGTAAATTCCTTTACCTTATTGCCCATAGTTGTGATAGCTTCTTTCAAGTCCTTGTTTTATAGTTCTAATATCTGGGAGAACTTTATTATTGATCATTTTTTCTTTTGAGAATATTTTCATGTTTCTTTGTACATTGAGTAGTTTTGAACTGTTCCCAACATTACAGATCATTGTCATGCAGATTGTTGATTCAACTGTCTTCCTTTGAAGATTACTGATAGTTAATTACAAGGCAATTAACTTTCTTAGACTCAAGTTACAAACTCTCCTGCCTATCATGAGTATTAGCTCAAATTTCACTTCAGAATGATCTCAGTTCACTCTCCAAATACATGGTTCAAATATCATCCTGAGATCTGGGTAGAGTTTTTAAAGACATTCTGGGACTACCTCTCTCTAATTCACTCTTTTCCAAGAAACCCTACCCTAAGCATTCTTGGTTGCCTGACTCCTTCACCTGTTAATATAACCCAGAATCCAGAAAGTCTGTGGGCTAACCAGAGCCACTGAAATCATAGATTCATCCTTTGCTGTATACTTTCTCCATGCATTATCTCCCCAGTAAAAATATGCTTATTTTGTTCACTCACCTGTACCCTGTGGATGATACCATGTACAGTCTTTAAGTGTTTGTGTTCACAGGTTTTGATACATTTTAACTATTTTATTATCAATTTGTGTATATTTTATGGTAGCTAATGGTAAAATAGACTGATATTTACGTATATGTTAGGCTGTCATGACATACATAACTTTCTTAATTGGTTGCCGATATTTATAGGTTTCTTAATTTGCCTGCACGTCTTTGCAAATTGTTTCAAACCTCAAAAAAATTCCCAATATATTTATTTTTTAAAAATCCACATGAAAGTGGACCCACTTAGTTCAAACCTGTGTTGTTCAAGGCTCAACTGTATTTCTAAGTTAAAGCTGAGAGAATTTGCTTATCAATTGATTTTTGATGTGGAAAAAACAAATGAATACAGAATTAATTCCAGCAAATAGATACGTAGGTTTGTTATTAAATGTTATGGGAAAATCAGAGCGAAGAAGCAAGTTGGGATTCAAGTTTAACTTTTTTTTTTTTTTTTGACCATACCTATGGTATATGAAAGTTCCTGGGCTAGGGGTCAAATTGGAGCTGAAGCTGCTGCCCTACACCACAGCCATGGCAATGTTGAATCTGAACCACATCTGCAACCTATGCTTAAGCTTGCTGCAACACCAGATCCTTAAATCACTGAGCAAGGCCAGGGATTTGAACCCACATCCTCACAGATTCTATGTGGAGTTCTTGGCCTGCTGAACCACAATGGAAACTCCCCAAGTTTGATTTTGGGCGTATTAATTTTGCACTACTTATTTAGGATTTAAGAGATTATTCAACACTATAATTTAGCCATGACGACTGAGTTGTAGATGTAAATTTGGAGTTATTGGTGTATAGATGGTATTTAAAACCATGGCACCAGACGTTATCACTTAGCAAGGAAAATAGTTAGAGAAGGCCCTTGGAGTAATACCAGTCATGGCCATATTTAGAGAACAGAAATAAGAATAATTCATACCAGAAGACGGAGACAGAAATAATAGCAGGGTAGGTGGGTGCAGAAGATCATGTTACCACAGAAGCCAAGGGAACAGAACACTTAAAGAGGAAGAGAATGATGAAGTCAAAAGCTAGTAATAGTTGTCAAATATGTAGGCTTAGAACTGGTCACTGAATTGTAGACTATAAGCAGGTAATTTTGACAAGAGTAATATCTTAGAAACACAATGGGTGTGACAAATATGATGCGCAATGAAGACACCTTCCTTTTGTGTATTTTCCTTTTAATTGAGCTGACTTCATCTCTGTTCTAAGTATTTTTCCCACTGTAACCTATCTGTAACTTTCTTTGGCCTACTTTCTTAACTTGAAAGCCTCAGCATGCATTTTGACTTTTTTTTTACAAAGTACAAGTTAAATAAAATGTTACCTTCTCCAGGAAACTTACTACAGTCTTTCCCATTCAGTGAACTTTTCCCCCTTTTTCAAGTGCCAATGGCACATCAAAATCCTATTCTGAGATTATCACTTTATATTTTTGTATTATCTGTCCTTGTAGACCAAAGATCTTGGCTGTATCTTTTCCCAATTCCAGTCCCCACCCTGGTACCAAGCATGCCACTGTTTGTTAAATTAGATAAAAATGTCATTCAGTGAAAGTATAATCCACAGAGAATTTAGCCAGATGAGCATTTATGTCAATTCTAATCTTTTTGCTTATGTAGAAAATTTTGTTATTACCACAAAATTTGTTCAGAACACTAAAACTAAAACATAATTCCTGAAGGTAGCAAACAGATAGTGCCCCCTTTTTCTGATCATATTTCAGAAAAAAGGAAAGATATTTATATTTTTTATTTTACCTTGGGTTTATTTGTCCATTCATGTTTCCTGTACTTAAGAAAAATAAGAATATAAAAGGCAAAATAAAAGGTAGCTTGATCAAATATTCACAATTCTTTAAATTATGATAATATAATTCTGAATAATTTCTAGAATATGGACCAGAATCTGAACTTCTATGTTCTTTAAGCTGGAAGGCATTTGGAATTCCCTCCTTCTAATTTACTCCAATATTACACAAAGATTAAGAAATATTAAGGTCACAAATTTTAATCCACAGATTTTCTGGAGGAGAAAAGGAAAAAAGAAACCTTTATTTTTATTTTTGGGCAAATACACTCAGTAATTAATATATCCTTTTAAATTTATTTGCAAACTAATCATGTTGGGTCAGGTTGGTCATGAATAATAGTTATATGTGATATTCTTTTTACCTCAAAATGTAATTCCAACACAGTTTGGGATAGAGTTGGACTAGAGAAATTTAATATCTCAATTTTCCACTGTGAATTCTCTATCATGACAGGGTAAAAATTTATTTTAGCCATGTTATTTTTGAGGGCATATAGGTTGGCTCTATCAAATATATCTAATACTGTTGAATCATATTTAATAAATGTAAGTAGTATATTAGCTAATCATAGAACACTTAAACTCAAATAGAAATGTTAGATACAGTATTGAGATAGAGAACTTTCCTCCACACTTCTTTGTTATCTGTAGACACTCCTGGATTCTTGCTCCACATAGGCAGAATGAGTTACCTGGCAAGTGTTCAACATTCATTTGTCAGACTTCTTGACTGTAGAGCTGGTCTAATGAAAGGTCACAAGCTTAAGAGACACAAGAACCATAATGCTAGATTCAAATCTTTTGTGGCTCTGCTACTCACAGGATGACTTTGGGCAAATAAAGACTTTCCTTGGAGTTCCCTGGTGGCTCAGTGGGTTAAGGATCTGGCATTGTCACTGCTATGGTTCAGATCATTGCTGTGGCATGGGTTCGATCCCCAGCCCAAGAACTTCCACATACTGTGGGCATGGCTAAATAAATAAATACTTTCCTCATCATTAAAGGTGGGAGGATAATACTAATACAGATAACATTTTATCAAGACTTAAAAACTTTTATATATTTAAAAGTGCTTAGAAGATGACTCCTAGATGGCAAATGGCCTGACTCACTGACTGGGTACTTAACAAGTCTGTTTTATCTGTTACCCATTCTGATTGCTCACCTTACCAGCATAGACTTGTCTCGCAGAGGAACCGAGTATCCCATTGTTGTAACAGAAACCCTCACCTCGTGTGTTATCAGGTATAAACCACTCCCTCATTGCTGTTGTTACAGTGTAAATTCTTCCCCATACATGGTGTGACTAAATATTCTCCTGAGTTTTGAATTTAAATTCTTAATTCAGTCATAGGAAACATTCTCTAATCATTATTCATTTCTGTTTTATGTATTAAAACCCCATTTCTCTTTTATAGCAATTTAATCTGCATCCAGACCATAATTTCCATTATATACCCCCAGTAATCCCTCATAGTGCTTATCTCCTGTAAAGGTTTACTTATATTTGTTTTCCATTTCTCACCTTTCTTTCATGCCTTGGCATAATGTAATCTGGGTTTTGTGCCCACATTCTCTGAAACAGCTCCTTTTAATCTCAGCTAAAACCCCTCCTTTTAATCTCAGCTAAAACCCCTCTTCTGAGCATTTCTCAGTTCTATTTTATGTTCAGACTGAAGAACACAACCACTTACATGAACTCTCATGTTGCTAGCTCAAAGTTACCTCAAAACCATGCATTCAAAGTTAAATCATCATAATCTTTTTCAGGCTCATTCCTACTCCATTTTTTGCCTCTCAGTAAATGACCTCACCTTACATTCTATTGTATCAGTCAGTAATATAAGTTTTACTAATATTTGTTTTCATGTCTCACATTCCCACTGTTTTATGTTGAGCACCAGCCCTGTTGATTTTTGACTTCGGTCACTTAATTTGCTCTCTACTCAGAATCTTCCTCACACTATCTTTTTCAAATGAGCCTTCAGTTTTTGACACTAGAACAGCCTCCTAACTTAATTTCTTTCAGCTGCTCTAGCTTTTCTCCAAGCCATAACCATACTGCACCAAAAATGACTTTATCAAAGTATAGCAGCATTGTAGTCCATTCTGATAAAATGCATTTCAATATACTATTTCTCTTTGAACTGAAGAACAATAGCATCAAAGTGGCCAGCACAGTCCTGTAAGTTTGTCCCTATCTGCTTCTCCTTCTGCGTCCATGCTCTCTTCTCCACCCTGATGTCTAAGTCACTCTGACTGTCCTTTGATTATTCAGCAGGTCTTGTTTACCATGGTTTTGCCCAGGTGGTTTTACCCATTATTTTAGACTTTTTTCTCATTAAAAAAAAAAATCTGTGTGTATAAAACTCTTAGAGGAAAACATAGGTCCAACACTCTCTGACATAAAAGGGCAATATCTTCTTAGATTCACCTTCTAAAGTAAAGACAATAAAAAGAAAAATAAACAGGACCTACTTAAATTTAAAAGTTTTTGCACAGTAAAGGAAACCCTAAACAAAATGAAAAGACAACACACAGAATGGGAGAAAATATTTGCAAATGAAGCAACTGACAAGATTCATCTACAAAATATATAAACACCTCCTGAAGCTCAATACCAAAAAAAAAAAAATCCATCAAAAAATGGACAGACGATCTAATCTAAACAGATAGTTCTCCACAGAAGACATACAAATGCCCAAAAAACACCTGAAAAGATGTGCAATATCACTAATTAAAGAAATGAAAATCAAAAGTACTATGAGGTATGACCTTACACCAGCCAGAATGGCCATCATCAAAGAGTCTACAAACAGTAAATGCTGGAGAAGGTATGGAGAAAAGGGAATCCTCTTACACTGTTGGTGGGAATGTAAACTGGTACAACCATTATGGAAAACTGTATGGAGATTCCTAAAAAAATTAAAAATTTTAGGGAGAAATGAGGGCACAGTTGAACATGGATTGAGATACAGTGGGAGATGAATAATTTAGGAAGTTAGGAACTTTGCACATCCAGTATTTTTTATTATTTATATAGAACCAAGCATACATATTCATAAATCTATATTAATCATATACTTCTGTATTTTGCTGTTATCTTTCTGAATTTTCCTCTCCAAATACACATTTCATCACTTTCAATATGATTATTCATCTATTTAATTACCATTGATATTTCTTAATCATTTGATAGGAAACAGATATGATATTTCAACTTTCTTGGAGTATTTTCTTTACTTGTTGACCAAATTTTTATTTACTTAATATTAAGGAATAATACTCAATGTGTATCATCACTCATATGGTAGCTTATACCAACACTAGAAACCCACATACAGTATGATAAAATATGCACAGACAGTGTGATATCATATATATTATATATATATATGATATGATATATATACAGTGAAATTGTAGCACATGTCAAAAACATATACTGGGTTGTTATAAATACTGGTGGCATTTATGCTAGGAATTTTTCATGCTTTTCATTCTTAGGTCCTACCTATGAGAAAAATTACTTCATCCTCCTATTTACAGGAAACATATGTAATAAAAGGAGTTTCAGTAAGTAAAATATAAATTTTACAATTAAAAAAAATTTTTTTGGCCATACCCATGGCATGCAGAAGTTCCCTGGGCCAGAGATTGGATCCAAGACATAGCTGCAGGAATGCTGATCCTTAACCTGCTGTGCCACAGTAGAAACGCCTAAAATATTTTCTCTTAAACTTTTATTTAAAATTTAATCCTGAAGTGAAGCTGCACTTGTTTATTTACTTCGCTGTTATAATACAGATTTGTTCATTCAAATGATTAGGATGTTTTAAAAGAGGTTAATTGTCATTACAAATGTCAATACAGATAGGAGTGAATGTGATAAAACTAATAAGCGAATTGATCTCATGGGTACTAACAGAAAATGTATTAATCTTAAGTAGATACCCTTAACTCATTTCAGCCAAAACTAGCCATTATTTATACATTTCTTGAACAGATCTCTTATTCTTCCAGGGGAACACAAAATATGAATATTTATCATTTTTTTTCTAATTTTAAGTGCTGGCAACAACATAAAGATGTTCTAAAGATGTATGCCAAAGTATTTATCATATAATCATATTATCAACATATCCTATATCAAATATTATATAGAATAAATACACGAGTTCCCATCATGGCTCAGGGCTTAACGAAAGCTGCTAGTATCCATGAGGACGCAGGTTTGATTGATCCCTGGCCTCACTCAGTGAATTAAGGATCCAGGATTGCCGTAACCTGTGGGGTAGGTTGCAGACATGGCTCAGACCTGGCGATGCTGTGGCTGTACTGTAGGCCGGTGGCTACAGCTCCGATTGGACTCCTAGCCTGGGAACCTCCATATGTTGTGGGTGCTGTGCTGAAAAAAAAAAATAATATACAAAGATATGTGAAACATAATAATAAATAATTTTAGAACACCTTTGTGTCCCAATTAGCTAAGAACTAGATTAACAAACCGTTTAAAATCACCAGTGTGGCTATTCCCCATTTATATTTTCTTCTTCTCCCGGTACTACATCTCAAGGAAATATTATCCTGATTGTTGAGATTATCGCTCCCTTGATTTAAATACAAGTGTAAGTGAATTTTGATATACATAGAAAAATATTCATAAGCTTAATGTAAAAAAGCATGAATATTGATAAAATGATGATCTGAGCACTCACAACAAATCCCAAGGGAAATAATTCTGCTATCACACCCTTGAAGTACAAATTGTGCTCCTCCCAGATCCTCATAATCCAGCATTCTGTATTTTAGATTGCCTAATTTATAGTTTTTGTGCATGTGTGGGTATCCTAAACAACATGCTTTTTAGTTTTGGATTTTTAACTTACTGTAAATTTAACTATTTGATACATGCTCTTCTGGAACAGTTTCTTTCACTATTAATCAGGTTTATGCTCATTAATATCTCTATTTTGGTCATATTAATTCTTCCTAGTATACATTGGATAAATAAAACATATATATATATGTGTGTGTGTGTGTGTGTGTGTGTGTGTGTGTGTATAATATAGGCATTTAGGTTGTCCCAAGTTTATTTATTTGTTTATTATTACAGTATTGCTGCTATTTACATTCTTATTTGTGACTCCTTAGACAAATATGCAACTGTTCTCTAAGGTATGTGTTTGTATGTGGACTCACTGGATCTCACTGTATAATCTATTCTTCATTCTCTCAAAGTTTTCTTTATTTACATGAAATATATATATATATATTATAAGCTGGGTATGGCAATTCCAAATTTTGTAATCTCCTAATGTTAGTTCTAATGTTCTCCCAATGTTGATCTATTGCTGATTCCCAAACATGGTTGTTTTCCATTTTTAATTAACTTTTTATTGAAGAATAACCTACATAGGGTAACATACACAATTACTAAATATACAACTCGATTTATCTTTAGAAATGCATACACCTCAAAAACCATCACACAGATCTAAATATGAAACATAACTAGCATTTTAGAAGTCTCTGTCTTGCTTTGAATATACCTCACAGGTTATCAGCATTCTGACTCCCATCAGCTAATAGTAGATTTGCCTGTTTTTGATCTTCATTTACATGGAAAAATATAGAATGTACTTTTTGATGCCTGACTCCCTCTGTTTAACACTTTGTCCATTATTTTCATCCCGGTTATAATTTACTATTATAATCCATTAATTTACTGGAATATTACATTATATCTTATAAATATACCTCAGATTATGTGTTCTTTATTTCATTGAAGGATAACTGGAATTCTTCCAGTTTTTTATTTTGAATCAAGTCGGTATGAATATTATTAACCCATATGTTGCACAGATACTTATTTCTCCTGAACATATAGTAAGTAGTGTACTATTTAGTGTAATTTAGTGAGTATGTAAATTCCAGTTTTAGTAGATTCTGCCAAATTGATTTTCGACATGGCGATAGGAATTTGTAAGTCTCTAGTTATGTACAAGAGTTCGGATGTCCCACTAATTTGTTAACACCCAGCTTTTATTTATTTATTTTAAGTGATTTTGTCAGATATGTAGTATTAGCTCGGCATGATTTTTAGTTCTATTTCTCTATGGCTAAATAACTGAGCAATATTTCATGTGATTATTAACTATTTAGATATCCTCTCTTCTGAAGTTCAAGACTTTGCCTATTTTTTTTTTTCTGGTCTTTTTTTGCCTTTTTAGGGCCACTTCCCACGGCATATGGAGGTTCCCAGGCCAGGGGTCCAATTGGAGCTGTAGCCACTGGCCTACCACAGCCACAGCAACGAGGGATCCGAGCTGCGTCTGCAACCTACACCACAGCTCACAGCAACACCAGGTCCTTAACCCAATGAGCAAGGCCAGGGATCGAACCCGCAACCTCATGGTTCCCAGTCGGATTCATTAACCACTGTGCCATGACAGGAACTCCGGCTTTGCCTATTTTTTAAATGATTGGGTTATCTCCATTTTACTTATTGATTTGTAAGAATTCTCTCTATAGTCTTTTTTTAGTCTCATATAAACTGTTAAATGAATCCCTTTATGGATAAGTTATTTTCTTTCTCTTCCCTACCAAAAAGATTTTTTTAAACTTTTGTATTTAATTGGCCATATGTTTTTTTCATAATTAGACTTTTTGTGTCATATTTAAGACATTATCTCCTCCTCTCACACACAGAAAATATTTCCTGTATTACCTTCTAAAAGATTTTTTCTTTTAGTTTTTTTCATTTAGGTCTTAATCAAAAATAAATTTTTATGCATGGTGAAAGAAATGGGTCAAAGTTCATTTTTTCCTTATGGAAATCCAGTCAGTTGAGTATCTATTCAAAAGGCCATTCTTTCCCCACTTAAGGCATATGTCTGTACTCTATTTCTAACACATTTTGTTGTTGCTGTGTTTGTGGATTTTTGTTATTTTATTACATTAGGAACTCATATTTTAGGGTATGTGAGCTCCTGAAATTCTTTAAGGTCTTTTATGATGGTCTGTTCTTTTAGATATTACTTTTTCTCTTGTTTCTGTCAGTTTTTTGCAAGCACCAAAGCCTTAAAAGACATTTAAAGGAAATATTTTTCTTATGGTTTGTGCCCCGCCCCCATCCCATGACCTCCCCTCACCCTTCTAGCAATGCAAGCTGTGCAAATTTCACCTACAAACTCAGTTGAAGATGGAATTATGTTTATGTTATAGTTATACATTCTCAGGTCAGGCTTTTTTCCTTCCTACTATTACACAGAGTGAAGGCCAAGAAAATTAAAATTATTCATATTATTTTTCTCTAAAGTGTAGTTTTAATTTGTTTTGTCTTTTTAAATCACACATTTTGAGGATGAAATTTTCTGGAGTTAGAGTTTTATGCTGGAATCTTTTTCTGACCTATGACCAGTAAAACCAAATATCTAGAACAGCAAGTATTGACAGATGCCACAGGTCATTGCCAGACTCTGCACTTGATCATCCCTCTGACCTCACCATTTTCAGTTTTCTTGTTTTCAGTCTCTTAAGATTTTCTCCCCACCGCCCCCCAGGTCAGTGATGCATTTAAAACTTTTTTTAAGTTATAAAGTATATTTTAATTTTGATGTGTGCTTCTTTACTGATACATTAACAAGGTCTAGCAACAGGTCTCATTACCAGTTTTGGAGAAACAGCAGACACTTAGCAGAATCCATAGCATCTAGAATAATTGCAGCATGTTACAAAAATATCTGTAGTTTAAATTGGTAACAGTGTCACAGGCACTGCAATCCTGCTGTATCATTATGTCTATTTCATAAGGAAAAGAAGTGGTAAATTTCAATTGCAGATAGAGTAGGAGAAAAAGAATGAATTTTTCCCACCCAATTCACAGAACCCCAGTGAATAACTCTGCCCTAAACTAAACAGAAATAAGCAGTCTTATAAAATATGTTATTTTACACCTTAGTCTCTTTCTCCCACTCTTTCTGCGTCTCTCTCTGTCTCTGTCCCTTCCTCTAAATATATTTTTAAATTAATGATATGCAAATTACTTACACTTTTTTCATATTCAGATATTTTGGTATAATATTTAAAAAAATATTTCTTTCAGTATGATTAGTCCATATATCTTGTCTACTATATAAATCAATATTATGTAAATTTGGCTGAGATAATAACATAAGAGCACAAAAGAACCAAAGAAAACATGCTATAGAACATATTTTAATACTATTTTATAAATGACAGAGCTATAGGAGAAAAACTGTATGTTTGTGAGGATTACATACAATTCTAAAAACATTTTTCCTTAAATCATTAAAATTATAATTGTTATATTTAAATAAAATATTCTGAGCCCTGAGATCATACTCATATTCTACAATTGCAGAATTCAAAGCCTTGAATATGAAACCTATAGAATTTACCTATTTACTTATAGAATTTATAGTATTTTAAAATATTGACTCATATTTAAGGTTAAGTATAGTAATGTATTACCATTGTCTATATAAACATAAAAGAGAAATTTTATATTTGTTGCTGTCTTCAAATATTAATAACAGAAACATTAAGTTTAGTTTGCTTTATTCTTAAAAACCATATTTCTTCCATTTATTACTAATACCAATAAGTGTGAGTATGATCACAGATTGTTTAATGATTCAAGAAGGAAGAAAAACTAAAACTCTTAGGAGCTTTAGTTTTTCTATATTTTCATAGAAATTAAATGAGTATAAAGAAATTGTTCGACAATACTTTGTTATTCAGTTTGGAATTGAAGCTTATAGTTGTCAGTGAAAAACTACAAAATGGCATCAAACGATTTAACTTTATTTTTTAATTAGAAGCAAGACCTGGTAGTTCTAGTCTAAAAAAAACCTCTATTCTGGTATCTTTGGATAAATATACAATCATTTAATTAGTATGAAAAGTATATTTAAATTATCCTAAATCAAAGATAATGAATCTACTGATATATTCTCATTCTTTTTAAAAATGCTGTTTATGAAAGAATCAGAAACTTCAGATTCTTATGGTATTCTTAGTCAAACATTATATAAAATATTGCATAGTCCAGCATTTTTAGACAAATGTATGTCTCAACACCAGTCCACAGATATTATTATATAGTAACAAAATAAGAATCTTTCATTATAGGAAACATGGAAACAAATGGAATTTATCTTTATTTGTACTAAACTATGCATTACAAATTTCATTGGTTGAAATTTATGTTCCTTGTCTTCATAAGTCAGGTACTGTCCAAAGCACAGGACAAAAAAATTAAGTGCAGAGCATATAAGCATTGACTTTTCAAGTAATTTTTAGAAGCTATGCCTATATACTAGTCAAATAAAATGTTTAAAAAATAGATAAAAATGGGAAAATTGCCTCAATCATTGATTGAATTGCCATAAAATCATCTAATTCCACTGATTTCTCTATTCTCTTGAACAGACTTCCTACTGAGTTTTTCTATTTACTCGAGGCTAGACCTGATGACCAGGAGCTTTCAGAGAGATTATAGCTGATAAGACCTGGGAGAGCAGCTCTTCAGGGGTCCAGATTGAACTTGTGTCTTGCTTTTATACTTGGCCTAAGAACCTGAAGATGTCTTTCGATGCCATTGCAGCAGCACTTGCAACAACAGCATTAGTGGCATTGCCCCAGTGGGTAGTAATGCATCAGCTAACCATTACTAGAGAAACAGGAATGAAGGAGCCTAGGATGCAAGTGCAAAAGTAGTGCTTACTCAGTTTGACTTTGGGGAACTAACATGGTTGCTGCCCTTTAAATTTTTCCATTTGTCAGTTTTAACTGCTTAATCATTGGCAGTTGCTTATTCACTGGCAGTGACTTATTTTAACTGCTTATTCATATTTTATTTATAAAACGAATAATATAAAGTTATAATAAAGTGTAGCAACTTTATTACATGTTTACCCATGTATTACATGCATACTCATATTTTTAAAAATGGTGACTTAGTGGAATCAGAAAACTCCACTCTTTTCAATGCCAAGCTATGTTGTGTTTTGTTTTCTTTTGCTTTTTAGTTGTCCAAACAATGCCAATAATATATATTCTTGTATTTGCCTTAAAATTGAATTGCATACAGATAACTTGGCTAGCTTTAACTTCCTCAAAAAATGCTTTAAGTACTATATTCAATCAAAAATTACCCATATCCTTAAATCTCTATTAGCTTTTGGTATCCATGTGATTAACCTACAATTCACAACTTCTGTAAGTGAGTTTGTTTATGTTTTATTTATAAAACCTTGTCTGAACACTTGAAATTTGAGATGAAGCCAAAGTACATTTTATAGAAGAACAAGAAATATTTGAATATTATTCATTAAGAGAATTTGTGGCTTCAAATAAAATCTAAATATTCTAATTACTCTGAACAGAGTCAGGAAGCAGACTGAAACCATCTTCACTGTGTTGTAATGTTTTATGAAGAATTTTACACCCCATGTGTTATATTGTCATTCTCTACTGATATCAATTTTGATGGGATGCAGGAAACAGTTTATGAGTTTAGAGTGTGTCACAAGATACTACCTGGATGATATCTCATAAAATTCTTTCCTGTGTCAGAAGGGTAATTTGGTTCTGTTTTATTATACAGTTACTAGGCACATTGAAATCTATTTCATAATTTATATTCTTTGTCCAACATTCTTTAGCACTTCATTATGCACAATTTAGCAATATATCATAATATTCACAAACTGTTTCCTGATTGCTTTAGTAAATATACAATTTATAACTAGGCACTTAGAAAATAGGAGTTCCCTTCGTGGCGCAGTGGTTAATGAATCCGACTAGGAACCATGAGGTTGCCAGTTCAGTCCCTGCCCTTGCTCAGTGGGTTAATGATCCGGCGTTGCCGTGAGCTGTGGTGTAGGTCACAGATGCGGCTCGGATCCCGTGTTGCTGTGGCTGTGGTGTAGGCCGGTGGCTACAGCTCCGATTAGACCCCTAGCCTGGGAACCTCCATATGCTGCGGGAGCGGCCCAAGAAATAGAAAAAAAAAGACAAAAAAAAATTTTTTCCTGCATATAACTGTCCCAAACATTGCAAAACTTCTAGTAAAGTTTTTAATGTTTGTGTTGCATTGAAAGGAATTTTAAGGAGTTCCCATCATGGCTCAGTGGTTAACGAATCTGACTAGGAACCATAAGGTTGTGGGTTCAATCCCTGGCCTTTCTCAGTGGGTTGCGGATCCGGCGTTTCTGTGAGCTGTGGTGTATGTTGCAGACACGTCTCAGATCTGGCGTTGCTGTGGCTCTGGCATAGGTTGGCAGCTACAGCTCCGATTGGACCCCTAGCCTGGGAACCTCCATATGCCACAGGTGCAGCCCTAAAAACCAAAAAAAAAGTAAAATTTACCATAATGAGTAGAAAATGATTATGGAAGCTAAGGAGCTATATGTCAAAGGGCAACAAGAAAGGAATCCTACTTCAGTGCATTTTAAATATCTTTGTGTGGACATACTGAAGAACTACATTCCCTGTGTCTTTTAATTAAAAGTTTAGGAAGAGAATTCAAATGTGCCACATGGAAATAGAGTGCACTCAAAAAAGATGTTATGGCTTTTGATAATCTACTAGGTCTAAAAATAATCCTCTATTTTTATTTCACTTAAAACGCTTATGGAGTTCCCATCGTGGCTCAGTGGTTAATGAATCCGACTAAGAACCATGAGGTTGCGGGTTCTATCCCTGGCCGTGCTCAGTGGGTTAAGGATCCAGTGTTGCCGTGAGCTGTGGTGTAGGTCGCAGACGTGGCTGGGATCCCGCATTGCTGTGGCTCTGGCGTAAACTGGTGGCTATAGCTCCGATTAGAGCCCGAGCCTGGGAACCTCCATATGCTGCAGAAGCAGCCCTAGAAAAAAGGCAAAAGACAAAAAAAAAAAGAACTTATATATTGGGGATTAATGTATATACATTTCTAAAAGAAACCATTGTTGATTTAGAACCAGATCAATAATCTGGTGAATATATTACTGCTTGTCTTATAGAATCATGAGATTTACTTCTGTACGACATCTTGTAGATGACCTATTAATAACCAGAAACATTTTTAAAAAATGTGATTTTTAAAAAAACAATATGCTGTGATATAATCTTGTATGATGTGGTAGTTTATATTTTTTTCCTTAATGATCAATCTCAAGGGAACTAAATTTTACATTTATTATGGAACTAAAATATGCCGTGAGTATAAACGATTTACTTATCAAGGCACAAAGGAATAGCCACTAGTCTATACTAGTATAAATAACTTCTAATATAGTTATCAGTATTATATAAGACTTTCATCATTTTTAGTGTAGTAGATTATTTCATTTGTACCTGGAAATATCTCTATGTTAGCACAGAATGACTAATAGCAAAGTAGACTTTAGAGAGAAACACTTTTAATTTGTAGTTAAGGATGTGAAGAACACTTCAGTTTAACAAGAGACATGGTCGAGAATTAATTAGAGTGAAGACCAGAACTAACTAATACAGTTGATACCACCTGACGTTAATTGAGCTTGATGATTTTTAAGACCTAAAAGCCAGATCAAATGCAAAAATAATTTTATTCAAAATGCCACTTTACTCTGAATGTATTCACTTAAATAAATTTTATGTTATTCCCCAGAATTTCATATAAAGAGCCTGAAAGAGTAATAAATAATCTGCCCATTGTAACACAGCTGAAGTTGTAGAGATGACATCTAAACCCAAGCCTTCCAGTTACAAGCTATTACTCTTTTGGTAAAACAACAGGAGTCAGTACTAAACATAAATGCCTATGTTGTTTTTGGAAAGAATCCTAGTTAACATTTCTTATAATATGAAGATTAAATATAACAAATAGTTGTGAAGTGGTAACTTAAATTCACAGACTTCATCCTCATAAAAGTCCAGAACTACAGAGTTCTTCCTTATTCAGAGTCAAAAAGAAAGGAGGTATATTCAAAAAATGGGTATTTTTTCAAAGATTTTTTTTTTTTTTTGGCCACCCTCTCAGCCAGGAATTGAATCCAGACCACAGCAGTAACTTGAGCCACAGCTGTGACAATGTCAGATCCTTAACTTGCTGAGCCACCAGGGAACTTCCGGCAGAGGTGTTAAGTCAACATTATTTGCTGCTGAGGAAGTGCTTTACATAGAATAACAGTTAATGTTAAGTATAATCTTTTCAAATAAGAATATGAGTCACATGGAGTTACTGGCACATAAGAAATGGAAGACTCGTGATTCAAAACTAAGCTTGCCTGATGATAAAACCAGGTCTTTTGTTAGTATTTATATTGTTAATAACTATTCATTTTACTATATTAATTTAGTTAACATCAATCTTTGTTGGCCTGAAAATAATTATGTATATAAAGAAATTTAGATTATGTCTTTCACTTTAGAATTATGGTTGCTCTTGAATTTTTTCTAGTGTTTTTATGTAGGCATTAATATACAAATGCAAATTGTGGTATAATCTACTAACTGTGGGTTGATCTTGGGATCAGCAGGAAATGAGCACAAAGATACAGCCATCCACATGCAGCTACAAATGAAATTGAATTTCCAATCCTAGTTTCATTCCCTCTGTCTCCATGCTGCTTGCCCCACTCTACACAAGTCACATGTGATTTGTTATTCCCTCCTCTAAATACATATCCAGGATTTGAAATGTGCTGCAGAGTACCAAATGACTTTAATGTTTTTCCATATTTTAAACAACCATTTCTAAGTCACTTCTCTGATTACTTGAAAAAAGCATTACCTTGTATTGCAATTTTCAGTTTAAGAACATTTCTGCAGAGTCAAGTGACTATTCACTTAGTTCAACAAAGAGTTTTCTGCTGATTCTAGAGTGTAAACTAGCACATCATAATGAATATGTTATTGTTCCTCATAACATTTATTACAGGTAATTCTCAACTTCTGATGTAGGATCTGTGTTTTAACTATGTCAAGAAGCACAAAGATGTCAATCACTTAGTACTTCAATGTAATATTATTTGTAAACTGAACAATGCACAGCTTGACAAAGAAATCCTTCTGTTATTGTGAAAGTCAAGAGGTTTAACAACTACTTGTATAGGTAGGTCTGACAAGTATATTGTTCTTTAGGATAGACCTATGGTCTTAATCATTTCAAGTATATGCAGTGCTGAATTCTATTGCTGAATAAATATGTGTGTGTGAATATGGAGTTTAATACAGAATTCAGCTTGAGTGAATCCCAGATTGTGTTGTATCAATTCTATCAAAAATTTTTACATTTTAAAACTTCTCTGGTCTAGCTCATCTGTTTCTATTTTCTCAGTATTCAGTATCTTCAAGTAATCGCCTTCTTCTTGATATGGCTATAAAAGTATACCTGAAAAGATACTTTTTGAATATCTCTTGTCATTAACTGGCATAACGCTAAAAATATGGCTACTACTAGCTTCATGGAAGGAATGCCCAAATGAAAAAATAATCACATTTTTCCCTTGTGCACAGTGAAGTAATAATCTGGCATTGTCACTGTTGTGGCATAGGTCCCAGCTGCAGCTGAGGTTTGGACCCAGGAACTTCCATGTGAGGCAGGCATGGCCAAAAAAAAAACAAAAAAACAAACAAAGAAAAAACTTATCAATTTTGTATCAGCAAAGCTGATAGTTTATACTGAAAAATATTTTAAAAATTTGCATGTTTTATTGATCAACACCCAATATTTGATTCTAATGGTATTATTATCTCTAGACAGCAAGAAATGTTCCTGGGGGGGGGGGGAGATTGAAAAACTCTATTTCAATTGCAAAGACATAGCCATCCTACTTTTTACCAGATGCATGACCTTAGACAACTTGCTTCCCTTTCCTAATCTTCAGTTCCTTCTTCATGTGAAATTGGGCATAATACCTCACAAAATAAGGATTTAAAAAAATTAATAATGTGTGTAACATACCTAGCCTAAAGCCTGGGACATTGTAGGATCTCATTAAGTTTTAATAACTATGGAAATAAACTAAAATGGTTTTCTCACTAATTGGGGTCATAGGCCTTTTATCATCAAAAATGATTTGTGCTAATTTTCCACAGTATACCAACAGATTAATTTTGACCACTACAAATAAAATGTTCACAGGATGATTTTTCTAAAAGAGACTCATTAAAACTATCTTTTTGAAAGCCACATTATGTTGATTTTGGGGGTTTAAAGCTATAATTAACTCATGGGAAATATAAAGGGAAAAATAAAAATCTTTATTACTTATATAAGTTTGATAAGAAAAAATATTGAAACAATTTATGTACATACTCATTTCATGAATATCTAACTCACACATTTACTATAATTAATTCTTAGAAGAAGCAAAGATTTAAAACTACCTAAAATTAGTGGAAATTATTTAAAAGATATTTGTTGAAATGCAGTTCTAAAATAACTATGTCATGCTCAGTCCCCTAATCAGTAAGTAATTTTAAAAAATTATGTGTGAAGAGTTAGAACTTGTAGATATTATATTTCCTGGCAACTGCCAACCATGAAAATCACTATTGTGCTAATCCATTTTAGTTTCCTGTTTCTAATTAGTCAAAGTAAAGTTAAAAGTTAGACAGCAGGCTTGGCAATATCGAGAATTTGCTGTCTGACAATTTATAAACAGAGCAGGTAGAAGTAAGTTACAAGTATGTAATATGTCTTCATTACCAATTCTCATAAATCAGAATTATAGGGCTAAGGAACCATAGATATCATTTAGTCCAACTGTCTTATTATAAACATCATATTATGACATCCTTAAAGGTTAAATAACATGCCCAAGGGGCCTCCCTTATTAGGTGCAATGCTTCATTTCCATTGCTGACTTCTGTTGCAATGTGTTATTTTTTTTTCCTATATTAGCATATTACCTCTTCATCTGAATCAATTATTTTGAAATTACTTTCAATCAAATTCTTAGAGACAACTGTTATTTCATCAGATTTAGGTTAAAATACAGTATATACTCAAAAGGCAATTTGAGAATTTTAATATTCCCATCTTCATACAATAAGGGAATTTTATAAAATAAAATCTAAAATAAGAAAATTAGTAATAATGAATATTTGAAAATATATTTTTAAAATGTCCCAGTGTTCACATTTAATAGCAAAGCCTAAGGGTAAATTATTATTATTATTTTTTTTGGTCTTTTGTCCTGTCAGGGCTACACCCATGGCATATGTAGGTTCCTGGGCTAGGAGTCTAATAGGAGCTATAGCCACCGGCCTATGCCAGAGCCACAGCAATGCCAGGTCCGAGCCATGTCTGTGACCTACACCACAACTCACGGCAACGCCAGATCCTCAACACACTGAGTATGGCCAGGGATTGAACCCGCAACCTCATGGTTCCTAGTCAGATTTGTTTCCACTGCACCAGACGGGAACTCCCAGGGCAAATTATTATGTAGAGCCAGTTTAGAAGATACCGACTAATACATACATTTTAAAAACTAGAAAAAGTAAAGGTGTATTTTTTCTTCTCAGCCTACAATAGTTTGGCATGTCCTCACTGCTTTTATAGTTAAGTATGATCATGTAACTTTTTTAACAAATGAAGTATGAGTAGTTGTCAAGTGTGCCAATCCTAAACAAAAGTTTTATTCATCAGAAAAACCCCTAAATGTTTGATTCTATCACCCTGTGAGTTTCAATAAAACCCAATGTATCAGAGCCCTCACACAATTATCTGAATGTGAACAAGAAATAAACTACAAGTCATTGAAAATACTGAGGTTTGGGGATTGTTCAATTATGTAATATAAATTAGCCAATTTTGACTGAAGAATACCTATTCATATAAAAAAATGAAATAGGGAATTCCCCTTTTGGCTCAGTAAGTTAGGAAGCCAACATAGTCTCCATGAGGATATGGGTTCCATCCCTGGCCTCACTAATTGTGTTAAGGATCCGGCATTGATGCAAGCTGCACCATAGGACTCAGATGTGGCTCCGATCCGGTATTGCTGTGGTTGTGATGTAGGCCTCAGCTACAGCTCTGATTGGACCCTAGCCTGGAAACTTCCATATACTACAGGTACGAGCATAATAAAAAATGATAAAAAAGAAAGAAAATTAACACCTAATCCCAAATTAAGCTTAGCAAACATATAACAAAATAATCACTTTTTAAATATAAGCATCCCTTATTTTTAATTCAGTTTCAAAACCATTTACCACTATTGAACATTAAGTTAATTTCTGGTGTTAGAATGATGAATAAAGATGTAATAAATAGTCTCAAAATACTTACATACTATTCAGGAAAAATAATAAATACACAGTTGTATTAAAAATTGATATGGACGGTTGTTGGAGCAACCTACAGCTTCCTAAGGAACAAGATCACATAAATGCACATATACTGAGATATAAAAAATAGGCACTGAAAGAGCTTTTATGTCCAGTTTATGATTCAGCATGTAAGGAATTTCAGTCATTGGTGTGTCCTAAAAACAAATTCAAAACCTAAACAAATATAAAATTAGCAACCCTTTTTAGATCTTCCAAAGGACTGGGGTAAAAGAACAAATCACTGCCCCCCTTCCAAATTAGAATCCATACAAAAGATTTACAACTTATCAGAGCAGAGATACACAAGCAGAAAACCTCCATGGAATCAGTCTGGGGTTCCCTCTTCCCTATATATCATGTCTGGCTTTAACAAAATATTATAAGGCATACTAAAAAATAAAAAATACAGTTCGACAAAACAGAGCAAGTATCAAAACTGGAATCAGATATGGTAGGCATGTTAGAATGATTAGAACAGCAATTAAAGTATCTAGGAAAAACCTGCTAAGTTTTCCAGGGGAAAAAGTATCTAACATTCAATAATAGGTAACATAAGCAGTGGGATGCAAATTTTGAGAAAGAATCAAAATGAAAGGCTAGAGATGAAAAACACTGTCTCAGAAATGGAGAATGCCTTTAATGGGCTCATTACTAGACTAACACGGCTGAGGAAAGAATCTCTGAGCTTGGGGACACATCAAGAGAAACAAAACTGAAAAGCAACAGGAAAACAAGACTAAAAAGAAAAAAAAACAGAATATTCAAGAACTGTGGGACAGTTCAAAAGGTATGACATACAGGTGATAGGAATACCAGAAGGACTAGAAAAAGAGAACCATAACAATTTGAGGAGTTCCCTGGTGGCCTAGCTGTTAAGGATCTGGAATTGTCACTGTTGTGGCTCTGGTTACTGCTGTGGCTTGGGTTCAATCTCTAGCCTGGGAACTTCTGCATGCTGTGGGAGTGGCAAATCCCCCTCCCAGAAAAAAGATTAATTTGAAGTAATAATGACTGAGGATTTCCTCCAAATTAATGTCAGACAGCAAAACACAGATCCAGGAAGTTCAGAAAAAGCATGTAAGCATATTGTTTAAGCTTATTATTTTCATCTAAGCATATTATTTTCAGACTATGGAAAGTCAAATAAAAAGAAAAATGTTGAAACAAAAGCTAAGCATTTTATCATATTTTAATATATCAAACAAGATGTCCTTATGGAGAGATGCATATCGGAGTTTTGAAGAATAACAGAAAATACCATACTACACACACACACACACACACACACACACACACACTACTTTGTTAAAAACAAGACAATAGGCTACAAATAGGGTCATTTATGTTAAGCTGCACATCACCATCAAAGACAATATAGCTTCAAAGCTCCCAGAAATGGAATTTTAAATCAGTCAATCAAGAATTGCCTGATCAACAGTAGTTAGGGAATCTACCTGATAGATGCCTGGTGTCCTCTAAAGGAAAGTAATCTCACAATAAGGAACCCCCCCCTTTTTTTTTTTGGCCAATATAACTTCTTTCTCCTATTCCCTTCTATCTATAAAATTCTTTCATTTTGTACAGCCTCTTGGAGCTCTTTTCTATCTGCTAGATTAGATGTTACCCTATTCTAGTCAAATTTTGCTTAAGTAAACTTAATTTATCTTTAAGTAATATATACATATAGTAAGAAAGACAGAGATAGAGTCAGAGGGAAAGAGAGACAGAAACAAGTTTTCAATTGTAAATTGAATACTAACAAGTTCATTGGATTGTAAATCCTCAGAGATATTTCATCCAAGGGTAGTTTATTGTTCTTGAAATGTGATAGGAGTTTAATAAATTTTACCTATTCATATTTAAACTTAAAATTTTCAACCTATTATCAACTTATTTTTAATATTTCAAGATGTTTTCTCTTAGCAGAGTAAATTTATTTTTGTATGTTTTTGTCTTGTTTTACTTTACCTTGTTTTTTAGCTACTGGTTTCAAACACCTGAAAATTATTTAAAAGTTGTATCAAATTACTGGGAGATCACGAATTTCTCATTTATTGCCCGTAAAAATGTACCTATCACTTTTTTAATAGAAGACCAAAAAACAACAAAAAAAGAATTGCACAACTTCCCCTTATTGTCAATACTTACATTGTATTTCACTGTTTTATAAGTTTTAATCTATAGTAGCTTGCTTAAAGTTACAACACAAAAAAAAGATGTACATAAAAATAATTGTAAGATAGTCGATTTTGGGAAGTTTCTGCTGTGGCACAGTGAGTTAAGAACCTGACTGCAGTGGCTCAAATGCTGCAGAGGTGTGGATTCAATCACTGGCCCGGCATTGTGGGTTAATGGATCTGACCACATGATGTTGCCATAGCTACAGCATAGATCACTTATGTGGCTAGAATTCAGTCCCTGGCCTGGGAAATTCTATATGCCATAGATCCAGTAATTAAAAAAAGAAAAAAGAAAGAAAAAGAATTAGTGGAGGAGTTCCCATGCAGCTCAGCAAGTTAAGAATCCAGCTAGTATCCGTGAAGATGCAGGGTCAATCCCTGGCCTCGCTCAGTGGGTTAAAGATATGGCATTGCTACAAGCTTCAGCGTAGGTCATAAATTTGGCTTGGATCTGGTGTTGCTGTAGCCATGGAATAGGCCAGAGGCTATGGCTAAGATTTAACTCCTAGCCTGGGAGCTTCCTAATGCCATGGGTGCAGCCGTTTTAAAAAAAAACGCGATAGTAGATTTTGAGCATTATGTCATTTTAGAATGGAAATGTGATAGGAGTTCAATAAATTTTAATTAGCAATAAAATTACACCATTTTTGTTGATCATATTGCTTATAAAGTGTATCACTTTAAAGACAAAATTCATCAATTTGGATAATTTCCACAAATCTTTTAAATTGTTACTTGTGAAAAATTACAAATAAAGGTTGAGTTCTGCTTCATAGTGTACATATCTTCCGGTGTAGGTGTTTTCTCCTATTTTAGCAAATGTATTGCAAATTTGGAATTTACAGTGAATGATTTTCTCTTAATATCTATGAATAATTAACAAAAATAGAATGTAGTAAAGGAAAGAATATTAAGACATGAAATACCAATTATATGTTTTACAAATTCAAAATATCAATTGCTGTGATTGTAAATAGAAACTAGTAATAGACACATTTCAAAAAGTTTGTGTATGTGTACACACACATACTTTTTGCATAAGTAATTAGAATTTGAATTTCAAACTTCTAAACTTGTATAATACAAATATTTCCATAATTTTATGTCAATGAGCATATATTTTTCATATATTTCTGTTATGCTTTTAGCAGTTATTGAGATTTTGACCTTTGTTAAAAAATAAAATTTATGAAATATAACTTCAATGAAAAAGAACATATTTAGCATGCTTTAAAGAAATTTTCTAAAATCTTTAAAGAAAAGTGGGCTTTTAGAGAGTTCCTGTTGTGGCTCTAGTATCCACAAGGTTTAATCCTCAGCCCGCTCAGTGGGTTAAGGATCCGGCATTGCCATGAGCTATGGTGTAGGTCACAGAGGCAGCTCGGATCCCACATGGCTGTAGCTGTGGCTCTGGCGGGCAGCTGCAGCTTCAATTTGACCCCTAGCCTAGGAACCTCCCTATGCCGTGAGTGTGGCCCTAAAAAGCTAAAAAAAAAAAGGGACGGGGGAGAAAAGTGGGCTTTTAAATAAATATACTCTAAAATACAGTAGTAAGAACAATAACTGTGTACCTAATATGTTTGATTGAAGATAGGAAAACCTATGTCTTTAGGTGTTAAAAAGGATTTGTAAAAGTACCACATAAGATGAATATTTCATTTTTCCTTTGTATGGTTCCATTCCTTATTTTTATATATGGTACATCAGAATAGAATTTGAAGAAGGATTTATTATAATCTTTGTCAGAATGTTCTGTTCAGTACATCCATAATGCAAAATTCTCATCTAAAATTCAGGACATTATTTTATAAAAAAAAATGTTATATCCAGAAGTCAAACTCTATTTTTAAGATGAGTTAGTACCTTGTCAGTGAAAATATAAGCAAAGGCTGCTACACTTCAGTATGCAAATCTCTATTAGATACACTGCAAACCATATATTAATTGTGAGATTGTTTTTTTCTTTTGCTTTTCACTGAAATCTTCATTTAGTTCCTCACTGTCGTTTTTATTTCCTCTTTAAAATTTGTTCTGAACATACTTTGAAATACTTCAACCACATCTATATATCACATAAAAAGTTTTAAAACTTCTTGTCTTCTATTATTTACAGTTTTCAAGTACTTTTATTAAACTTGAAATGGGATCATAAAAGCATACGTAGTGATATCAAAACAAACACAGTTATCCTTATAAATGTTCTTATACTAGTTAACAGCATAAAAGTTTTTATAGAATTATTTTAAGGACTTTTCTAAAGAAAAAAAGCAATAAAACAGAATCCTTTATTTGATAAGTGTTAAGTGCTGGTAGTTTTCAGAAAAATATTAAATAACCAAAGAATGTGATGGTAATTTAGATGTGATAAACAAAACTGTCTTATGTATCAACTTTTGCATTTTATTGGGATATAATATAACCATAAAAATAATATATGTGTATGTGATTCTAAAGTAAAATAGATGTTTAAATTATCAAAAATTTAAGTAATTCAGGCATGTTTTTGTTTCACTTTGAATTATGCATTTTAAAATAAATTGCAGAATATAAATGTACCATATTCTAATATAATGAAACTGCATGGATCTTTCCTATTATCTAAAAGATTTAAACCAGAAGGAAATAGAAAATCACTGCTTAATTTCATCCTTTATAGTTTCTCTTCAACCCTTTGTGAACATATTCAGTGTATTCAGGAAGCTAGTTCAAAATTAAACCTTAAAAATGTTACAGATCCTTGCCATTCTTGAAGTAATTCTAGAACACCTCGGTGGGGTTAGGACTGATCTTTAACAAAAACTATTTGATGTATTTTTCTCTTTTGCTCCTCTTCTGAGTTCAAGTAGTGTAAAATTAGAAGAGAATGAACTATGTGGTAAGCTAGCAGGTATTATGGCATTGCGGCTCAAAAGTAAGTTTTAATACAAAAATAAACTTTATTTCATAAATAAAGAGCAGGCTGAATGTTATGGAAGTACATGTATTCAAAAATCAAATGATGGGGAGTTCCCATTGTGGTGCAATGGAAACAAACAAACTAGGAACCATGAGGCTGCGGGGTCAATCCCTGGCCTTGCTCAGTGGGTTGAAGATCTGGCGTTGCCGTGAGCTGTGGTGTAGGTCACAAACACATCTCAGATCTGGCATTGCTGTGGCTCTGGCATAGGCCGGCAACAACAGCTCTGATTAGACCCCTAGCCTGGGAACCTCCATATGGGGCAGGTGTGGCCTTAAAAAAAGACAAAAAGATAAAAAATTTAAAAAATAAAAATAAAATAAAATGATGGGAAAGGATATCAGAGCTTAAGAAATTTTTTTAGACATTAAATTTTTAAAAGTTAACTCCTGATGAAGTACATTTCTCAACAAAGTACTAGAGATAAAGAGGAATATTACATAATGATACAGGTTTAAGTTACCAGAAAATTTAACAATTTAAGAGTCCCAAAATAGATGAAACAAAAACTAATAGAGTTGAAAGAGATCTATTATTTCAGTTGGGTACTTCAATACTTCCCTGTCTGTAACTGGTAAAAGTCTTATACAGAAAATTAGCAAGAATATAAAGGATATGAATAATGGAATCAATAGGATCTAATTGACATATACAACACTTCATCCCCCAAATTGTTAACATTTATATTAACTTAAAAATCAGGAAAGGAGTTCCTGTCGTGGCTCAGTGGTTAACGAACCTGACTAGGAACCATGAGGTTGCGGGTTCGATCCCTGCCCTTGCTCAGTGGGTTAAGGATCCGGCGTTGCCATGAGCTGTGGTAAGGTTGCAGACGCGGCTTGGATCCTGCATTGCTGTGGCTCTGGCTTAGGCAGGCAGCTACAGCTCCAATTAGACCCCAAAATCAGGATAAACTTTTTTTTCTTCAAATGACCATAGAACATTCACCAAGGAATTCCATAACCTGGGCCATAAGACAAAACTCAACAAATCTAAGAGAAATGGAATCGTATAGACCATGATCTCTAACCATAATGGAATAAAACTAACAATTATAGAAAGACAACAGGAAAATCTCTAAACAAGTGGAAATAAAACAATTCATTTCTAAGTAATCCATAGGTCAAATAGGAAGTCATGAATGAAATAAACAATGCAAGGAATTAAATGAACACCGAATCACAATGTATTATAAGTTTTAAGATGCGGCTAAAGCAGTTCTTAAAGGAAATTTTTGACTGGAAATTTTTAATTAGAAAAGTGGAAAGAGTTCCCTTGTGACACAGCAAGTTGAGGATCTGGCATTGTTACTACGGTGGCTTGGGTCACTGCTATGGCATGGGTTTGATCTCCAGCCCAGGAATTTCCACACACCTCAGGCATGGCCAAGAAAGAAGGAAGGAAGAAAAGAAAGGATGAAAGAAAGAAAGTTGAAAAGATGTAAAATCAATATTCTAAATTCTTTAGTCATAAACTAGAAAATAAGACCAAAATAAACCCAAAGCAAGCAAATGACAGAAAAAAATAAAGAACAGAGATCAATGAAATTGAAAATATAGAAAAAAAATATAAATCTAATTCTTTGAAAAAATCAAAAATATTGATAAATTTCTATCCAGGGTCATAAAAATACAGAAAAGAAATATCACTATCAGGAATGAAATGGGTATATCACTAACAAATCTTGTTGCTTGTGCTTCATGTGTCATATCTGAAAAATCATTACCAAGACTCATGTCAAGGAGTTTTTTTCCTATTGTATTCTAGAAGGTTTGATTTCAAGTCTTACATTTAACTCTTAAATGCATTTTGCATTAATTTTTGTGACTTAAGACATGGGTCCAGTTCATTCTTTTACATGTGAATATCCAATTATCCCAGCACCATTTGTTGGAAAGACTGTCTTATCTCCATTGCCTATTCTTGGGTCCCTTGTCAAATATTAATTGACTGTATATGCTTGGACACAAATCCAGGTATATACTTTCAACTAACCTGTTGTCAATCAAAAGCACATTTAATACTCCTAAACTTAGGTTCCCCTTCTTAGCTTGGTCTACCTTAAATGTGCTCATTTCACTTTCAGCAGCCTACAGTTGGGCAAAGTCATATAACACAAAGCCTCTTTTATAATGAACGTATTGATATTTCATGTTATTTTTTTTTGAGTAGTGTTCTGAAAGTGAAGAACAAATTGGTTGTATGGGTACAGAATGGTTATAAGCATATTGGTTGTTTCTCCTTGTGACTCTATGGCTGAGTGGGAGCTGCAGCTTGCTTCCTCTGCCCATCATCATAAGAGAGTAAGAGAATCTACTTCGTATCACTAGCCCAAGAAAAGATCACAATTCAAAATACAAAGTTCAATGTCTGCTGAATGCATATCACTTTTGCACCATCCATAGTGAAATCAAAAAATTGGGAACTTGAACCATCATAGATTGGGGACTATCTGTTCATAATGTTATATAACATATATGTTATATAATAATAAGTGTAATATGGTTTAACATGGATGTGCATTTCTGTGAAATATCAGAGGAAAATCCAGTTTATAAGTCAGGTTCTTCAGAATCAGATCCTAAGATGAGGATTTACAAGAAAGTTTGGTGAAAGAGTTAAGACTGAGAACTGGAAAAGTTAGAAGAAAGAGGCCACATCCCAGCTTCCATCTTTCCTTTTCCACTCCAGGGAAGTTCCATAGAGTAAATCATGATGCTGTCCAAACTCTTGAAAAGAGAGTTGAGTTTTGATTCATCCCAAAAAAATACTTCCTCTTTCCCAATAGGCACTTCTCTCTGAAAAGCAAGCTAAATGACCTAGCATGGTCATCTGAAGAGAATCCTATATAAGATGCATATAAAGCAAACATACAGATACCAGAGAAGGTGCACACAGAAACAGAAAAGGAATCAGCAGAAAGTTGGGAACAGCACCAATGTTATCCCCTACAATTCTGTGGTAAGAAAATATTTTTTTATTCCATAGAAACATAATCTACATACTTGTCTCCTAAAAAGATAGACTATCTAATAGGTTAGGATGGCAGCAGAGATCAAAGTGGGTATAAAATTTTCACAAGATTTAGAAACATTTAGAATAGTTGACATCATATATAGCCTAATTAATGAAATATAGGGAAAACTCAAAGATTGATTCCTCAATTTAGAAATATAGCAAAGAGAACTGATCAGACAGAGGTGATAATCATATTTTAATATAATTTTTGACTTGAGTACTTCTTAGCTTAAAATATATGACATTCTATCAAGAAAAATAAAATATGTATCTGGCTACATAAAAATATTTTAAGTGCTTTAATGCAAAAACATAAAATTAAAAGGCAAGTAATAAATCACAAAACTCTTTACAGCTTTTGTGGTAATGAAAAAATTAAATCTGAAAAAATAGAGACTTTTTTTTTAAAGAACAAGGCAAAAATAACTTCCGTAGAAAAATGAGCAACCAATGTAAGGTCTCATTCTCTCTCTCACTCTCTTTGTCATTAACTCATATACTCTAAGCAAAAACATTCAGATAGAAATAAAAAATAACATACTTAACCATACCAGTATTCAAAGAAATAAAAACAAATTCAACAACAGCTATTAGTTTTGTCTGTGAAGTTGGCAATTAAATCTTAGTATTACCCAAGTCCATGTTGTTGTACTATTATAGTTCTTTGAACTGAAGTGATTGTTTATTAGGAATTATCAAAATATAGGGATTAAATAAAGCTCTTTAAAATACATAGTGACTGCTAAACCATCTCTCTGTATGGAGAAATTAATAAATATAGAATTAACTTTCTCCTTATCTCAATTTAAATTAATTTTCAGATAAAACAGTCTCAAGATTTTTCAGTTGACATTCAGCTTAAATGTATCATATGGAGTAAATCAACTATATTCAGTAAAAGAAAAAAAAGTATCTTATGGACTACTCTCCTTTAAGTGAAACAACAGTGAGACTATGATCCAGATCCAAGCTGCATCTGTGGCCTACGCTGCAGCTTGTGGCAAGGCCAGATCCTTAACTTTCTGAGCAAGGCCAGGGATCGTGGATATAAGTTAGGGTCTTAATCCACTGAGCCACAGTGGGAACTCCCAAAAACATTTTATATTCCATTTTGCTCAAGCTTTTATTGAGAAATAATCTCACATACACTAGTTAAAACAGTTTATACCACAAAGACTATTATGGTCACTTTACAACTAAAAAATGTTAATGTCTCACTTTATAAGCTAACACTAAATATTAAGTTTTTCATTGATTTTTATTTTGTAAATTAATTCAGAAAATACTTAGGATATATGTATGTATGTGTGTATAGACAGATATGTAGATAGATATATGTGTGTATATATATATATATATTTCATTATAGTTTATAGATATCTATATCAACCAATACAAGTAAATATTATTACATCTCTCTATTCTACTGGACTAAGTACTTTTTCATTTTTAATTAATGACTTCCATTTAAAAATATCACATTAAAAACCTTAATTCCATATCCATCTTAATAGTGACTAAACAAAGGGCTTATAAAAAAATTGTTGAATAGAGGTATAACTATTATTTATAATTTTTAAAAATCAAAATATTTCTGTATAATTAGGTACAAGATATTTAGACTTCATTTATTTGGTTTTAAGATGGTTAAATACGGCAAATGGATGGTTTGTTAAACTGATATTTTTCATCATATAGACAGGCTTTGAGAAGTTGAGAATGGATTTGATTTCCACCATCTGCACAAAGATTTTTTTTTGCATATTTAGCATAGTGTGGCATCTAATTTTGTTACTACAGTTGCTCTTCATCTTTCTAAATTCAAAGAATTATGATTTATTTGAAATTTTGTTACACAGTACTACTCACTCTTTGTAAAGCAGTCTTGAGTATGAACAATTGAAATTACAAAGCTATTTTCTATGTTTTACATTTGTTCAAAAACACAAGATAAAAGTGAAAAAACAAAAAGTCAACACCAAATTAATTGTCTGTATGTTTAAGAATAGTAACACTGAACAAAAAAGGAAGTATCCTTTGCTATACTTTCTCACTATTGTATTTCCAAATATATATTAGAAAATTAAATTTAATGTTAAAGACTGGCTTTTTAATTAGGCCTTGAAAGAAAAACACACATTCATGGTTCAAAGAGTCAATACTGCAATTTTTGTGGTATGGTGGACACGATTAGCCTGAAAAAATAATGTGGAAAAACTAATACATCCAGCATCTAAATGATTTACACCAAAAGAATATCCCAACTTTGTAAATATTTATTTTTTTGTCAAGGTAGAAGAATTATGTTAAATGTGTGTGAAGTTTTATCATTATTTAAGCTATGTATTTGTGTAACGAAGCAGATTCCAGGAGAGCAAAATATTACAGTGGTTTATTTAGATAAGGCTTTGAGAATTCATCATTGCTATCATGCTGCACAATTAATGGCGGAAACAAATATTTCCATGATAGAGAAAAGTATTTTTATTTCATTGGAATACTTGAAAATATTTTAGTAAACTAGCAATATAAATATTTTATATATTATGTTTTTCTTTATTTCTTAATACCCTAATTCAAGGTCTGGCATTATAGTTTTCAAAAGGTTTTATTCTATAATAAATAAATTCTTGGGTTTGGAGTCAAACAATGTACAATGCAATTTTTTTGAATTCTTTAGCATTTATATTACACTGTAAAGTTTATTTAAAATCTATAGGCTTTGTTTTTTTATATCAAAAAATTCTGAATAATAACAACCAACTTCACACAGTTGTTTTGAGCAATAAAATCATTAACACAGGGAAAATTAGCAAAATGTCTAGAACATAAAGCTGAAACATAAATGGTAGATACTGTTTCATTATGTAGAGTATATTATGATAATAGTTTTTGTGTATCTAATAATTAACATACATATGTTAGTTATATTTAAATTTTATGGGGATTATTTTATATATTATATAATAAACTTTTATATTTTAATAATATTAAAAGGGATAATTTTTAATTTTAAAAGAAAGTTTACTTTGTTACATGATGAAAGGTATTCTTCCAAAATTCATGTATGGAAGTTCTAACCCCCAACAACTCAGATGTGACTGTTTTTCAAGGTAGGGCCTTTAAGGAGATGACTAAGTTTAGATGAGGTCATTCATTAGAATAGGCTTCATCCAATGACTGGTGTCCCTCTAAGAAGAGATTAGGACATAGACACATGCACAGGAAAAACCCTATAAAGACGGAATGAGACAAAGACATCCTGAAAAAGAAAAATGGAGCTGGAGGAATCAGGCTCCCAGACTTCAGACTATACTACAAAACAACAATCATCAAAACCATATGGTACTGGCACAAAGACAGAAATATACATCAGTGGAACCGGATGGAAAGGCCAGAATTAAACCCACACACCTATAGCCAACCAATCTATGACAAAGGAGGCAAGAATGTACAATGGAGAAAGGACAGTTTGTATAATAAGTGGTGCTGGGAAAAATGGACAGCCACATGGAAAAGAAATGAAATTAGAACACTCCCTAACACCATACACAAAAATAAACTCAACATGGATGAAAGACCTAGATATAAGAGCAGACACTATCAAACTCTTAGAGGAAAATATAGGCCAAACACTCTCTGACATAAACAACAGCAACATCTCAGATCCACCTCTTAGAGTATTGACAATAAAAACAAAAATAAACAAATGAGACCTAATCAAACTGAAACGTTTCTGCACAGCTAAGGAAACCCTAAACAAAATGAAAAGACAACCCACAGAATGGGAGACAATCTTTGCAAATGAATCAACTGACAAGGGGTAATCTCCAAAATTTAGAGACACCTTCTGTAGCTCCATACCAAAAAAACAAACAACCCCATCAAAAAAATGGGCAGAAGATCTAAACAGACAGTTCTCCAAAGAAGACATACAGATGGCCAAAAAAACACATGAAAAGATGTTCAACATCACTCATTATTAGAGAAATGCAAATCAAAACCACTCTGAGGTACCACCTTAACACCAGCCAGAATGGCCACCATCCAAAAGTCTACAAACAATAAGTGCTGGAGAGGGGGTGGAGAAGAAGTAACCCTAGTACACTGTGGGTGGGATTGTAAATTGGTGCAACCATTGTGGAAAGCAGTATAGAGACTCCTCAAAAAACTAAACATAGAACTACCATTTGATCCAGCAATCCCACTCCTGGGCATCTATCCAAAGAAAACCACGACTCACAAAGACACATGTACTCTGATGTTCATTGCAGCACTATTTATAATAGCCAAGACATGGAAACGACCTAAATGTCCATCGACAGAGGAGTGGATCAAGAAGAGGTGGTACATATACACAATGGAGTATTACTCAGCCATCAAAAAGAATGAAATAACCAGCATTTTTAGCAACATGGATGGACCTAGAAATTATCATGCTAAGTGAAGTCAGCCATACAATGAGACACCAACATCAAATGCTTTCACTAACATGTGGAATCTGAAAAAAGGACAGACTGAACTTTTTTGCAGAACAGATGCTGATTCACAGACATTGAAAAACTTATGGTCTCCGGAGAAGACAGTTTGAGGGGTTGGGGGGATGTGCTTGGGTTGTGGGATGGAAATCCTGTGAAATTGGATTGTTATGATCATTATACAACTATAGATGTGATAAGTTCATTTGAGTAATTAAAAAATAATAATAATATTTGGGCACAGGCCTAAAAAAAAAAAAAGAATGAGAAGACAGTCACCAGCAAACCAAGAAGAAATGTTCAGAAAAAGCCAGCCTTGCCAGCACCTTCATAGTGGACTTCTGGTCTCCAGAATTGAGAGAAAAATTTTTCTGTTGTTTGAGCCACCTCATCTGTGATACATCTGACAGCAACCCTAGCAACCTAATACCTCTTTTTTGGTTATGCTTTGGGTTTATGCTTTTATTTTTTTCTTGTGAATTATCTCTTTTGTAGTGATAATAGTATTTTGCTTGTTAATGGAAATTTTATTATTCTACATCTTAATTGTTCTGATTCTGCATAATATTTAGGCACGGCATAAGAAAAATAAATATATGAAGAGGAAGGAGAATGTTGGAAGGAGAAATGAACTGTTTCTATAATTTAAAGTTGGTTACTGAAAGATAGTAGCTTTGTAAATTTAAGACAGTCTATTTAACTTCTATAGCTTTCCCTGTTAAGTGTGTCTCACCAGTGCTTAGCAAATGATGACAATGCACACACATACACACAAACACATACATATAAACATGCACATTTAAGTTTATACTTAGAATCCCGAAGGTGATGTTTACAAGCTAAATTGTTTTTATTAAAATATTCAACAATGGAGTTCGCTGGTGGTCTATATTTAAGGATCCAGCATTGTCACTGCTGTGGTGTAGGTTCAGTCTCTGGCCTGGGAGCTTCCGCATGCCACAAAAAAAAAAAAAAAAAATTTCCATAGTTACTAGAGTAATATTGACTGATTGTATCAGATAGAATTTCATTTTTTCTAAACCTTATCTGCACAATTTAGATGAATTTTTTTGTGTTATGTAACTATATTTTCTGCTTATTCACAATGATAAAGCACGGAGCACAATGGTCCATGTGTACCCTCATCCAGGAAGGTAATAAAACATTATTTGTATCGCCATGGCAATACAAATAATGTTTTATTACCTTCCTGGATTAAAATATGTTTAAAATTGTATTTATGTGATTCTAAACTTAGTAAGGAATTGTGTTAGTGGGGAAAGCGATGTATTAGGATTAAAGAAAATGTTGTATTATGGTTCTTTTTGTTTACCAATTTGTTTATATGGTGAAATTAATATTGGTCTTTCCCTGTTTGACTCTATCACCATGAAAAACGGGATGATCTTTACCTTGTTCATTATTTTACACTTCAGTGTTTTAAACAAAACCTGGCAAATGCTGGACATTATTTGTAGAATTTTTAAAATTATACAAATTGAGGAAACTTATCAGTCAAATTTTCACATGATATTAATAAAATTTTACATTTTTTAAATTCTGTTTGGTACTGGGCACTTTTAAATTAGAATGGTTAAACAAAATGTAAAGAAAAAAGTATATTTCTGTGAAATTAAAATAATTTCTGAATTTGAATTTTGATTAAAATTTCCTAATTTGTGTTTACAAAAAAGGGAAATGGGAAAACATGTTATTGAGATGACTCTAAGTAGCTCATATCAATGAGACTTTGATAGAATACCCCATTAGTTTGTAATGTTAATGTAATAAAGATTTAATATTTGGTTTTATGTTATATTTACACATGTATTTAAGAAACCTTTCAATATTTGTAAAACATAGTTCAATTCATAACTAGACAGTAGTAACACATGGCTCAGGGAAAGAAACCTTTGGCTTATTGTTTCCCAATATTTATATTTTTCAATTAAACCAGATGATTGGAGGGAAGCCATGCCACCTTCAAATTCTAGCTATGTATTCATTGGCAAAAGTCCAAATAACCTGGTATATATCTCTGAGTACGTTCTCACCGGCAGCCAAGTTTTTTCCACTTGAGTCTTTCTTTTTTGGATCCTGGCCACTGTAGCTCAAGACTTCATGAGGATGAGGGAGCAGTATTGATTTTCCTTTTAAACTAATCTCATATGAGTATGCCACTCCTTCCCTTGCTATGAATGGAGGGCACTGGAGGAAACCAGCTGCAGCACTTACGAGGTAGAATTGCTTCTTTGGTCTTGACCTGAGCTGAATGCCAAACACCGATGATAAAAAGAGAAATCAGCAACGTAGATAGGCCATCCTTTCAAGGCAGATACACATTCAAGAGTCTATAAAAGAATATTCTGGGGAAACAGGGAATTTTCTTGATAGAGCAAGTAAAGGAGATTCTTATATTAAGACCTGGTACACTTGTCAGCCGAGACAATGGTTCCTTATACCAGAGCATTCGTGGATTAGCCAGGCTGTAAAGCTACTTTTTGTGTTAAAATTATAAATGGGTGGTATTATATATATATATATATATGATATATATATATATGAGTAAAAAATACATATCGTAGAATAAATGTGATGATTTTTCCATCTCTATGTTTTATAGAGAATTTAAATCAGCCCTGATATAAAAATAGCTGAGTTCTTTAGTTCAGAAAAATTAATGTTAATTAAATCGATTAATTTCTATGTTGATGCTACCATTTATGGAGTCAGTACCATCTGTTAGGTTAGTGTGAGAAATATTATAAAATTTTACTGTATAAAAATCTATTTACATATGTAGATCTATAATAATGTCATCCTTTACTATTCATGTCTCTTGGCATTATTTACCTTAAAAAAAACCCTATAATATAAAGAAATAAAATTCTGATATCATGTTCAGCAGAGCTTAAATCCTGATTTTGTCTAGCAAAACTTTGGGGAAGTTGTTTAGTCTTTATTGCTTCTGTGTTTTCCTCACCCCAAAATGATTACTACAATGACTACTTTCCCTTATGACATCTCTGAGAGTCTCATAATTAACAGAAACTATTTTTCTCTTCAAAATATCCTTGACTACTCACAATGTTATAATACAAAATGGTATGACAAGATTTACCAATTTCATTTTATAAGGAAATGGCTTAATTCATGTACGAACTGACATTTAAATTGCCATACAATTGTGCAGAAGAATTAATGAAAAACAATATATTAGATATTCAACTATTATGTTCCCTAACATATACAAGATTTAAAAATTGCATGTAGGAGTTCCCGTCGTGGCGCAGTGGTTAGCGAATCCGACTAGGAACCATGAGGTTGCGGGTTCAGTCCCTGCGCCTGCTCAGTGGGTTAACGATCCGGCGTTGCCGTGAGCTGTGGTGTAGGTTGCAGACGCGGCTCGGATCCCACGTTGCTGTGGCTCTGGCGTAGGCGGGTGGCTACAGCTCCGATTCAACCCCTAGCCTGGGAACCTCCATATGCCGCGGGAGCGGCTCAAAGAAATAGCAAAAAGACAAAAAGAAAAAAAAATTGCATGTATATTTTGACACTCATAACAGTTTATTTTCCTTTTGAGTTTTGTTATGTGTTAAGCAGGCACATATGATATTTTGAACAAGAGCACTGGGCTCCAGTGCTTCCTAAAGCCTTTTCCTCTGACCTGATAACACCACTGTTTCTGCCTCTGCTTTGTCTTAACCTTTACTCTTAGAGTAATTTCATCCCCTCTGAGGTTAAAAAGTAGTATGGGTGGAGGGAGACATGATATTTGGACATTGAATAAACCCTCATCATATTCTGTTATTTTTATGTTGGCATGGATTAATCACCTAGTCAGTTACCTTGCATATATAGCCACTGCCCAGGGGCTGAGATTCTCATTCCCTCATTCAAATTTCCAGCATAGCACTGACAAGGAAGATGCATCTCAAGGAATGCAAGGCCTGGAGCTACAAGTTTTCCAAAGGGAACGCTGAAACAGTGATAAGAACTTTTGGAAAAGAAATACCATTTTCTTCACAAATTTGCCTATACTGAGCTCACCATATATGAAACAGATGCATTTTCAGTGTCTAGAGCAAATATACTTTTGCAAATTTTTCAAGCATTCCATTCTTATTTAGACAAATGTTGTATAGCATAACCCACCTTAAATCATTTTTGGAACATGGAATATAATAGGTTAGGAAAATGTCATATGAAAATATACACAAGTAAATTAAAAGCTGAATATAAAAATAATACAAATTAGTTAACTACTCACCATTAAAAAAAAAGACAATGTAATGAGAAGTTATGTTTACTATATTAACTGAAACTTTTTTTTCTGTGAAAATATTTGACCCTACTCTACCTACCATTTTCCCCTGCCCTGTCATATAATATAATATAAAATGTCTTGATTTTATTTATCATTAACTTTGGTTAACTGTCTTCTCTTTTACAGAATGTGCAAAAAAACATGTAATCATCTACAATTACAGGTATGTTCAGTATTTTTACTACTTTATATATTAAAGATTTAAATTTGTATGTAAATTATTGCCATCCTAGTAGTTCATTTTCCTTTAAATTTTGTTTGAAAAAGTTCATTTAAAAAGCTGTATTCCCCCCTTTAGTTTACCTCCATGCATGTCTCCCTAATTCAATCTTCAATGGCAGCCAAAAAAAATCTATTGAAACAGTAATGTGCTTACATAACTCCTACTTAAACCATTAATTGCTTCCCTGCAATTAGAGGAAGATCCAAAAAATCTTTGGAAGTGTCTTCCAAGTGCACTTTCCCTTTTTGAATGAATCCTCACATCTATCCTCTTGGTTTTTTAAACATTTTTCAGTATATCCCCCAAACTCTGACTCTTTTTGGTAATACTTATCACCGTTTGCGGTCATAGTAATGAATATGTGACCTTATTTAGGACAACCATGAGCTTCATGAGGATTTTTATTTTACATATTGGTTGTGAGAATTTAAAGTTCTTTTTCTACCATAACATAAGAAGTCACCCTGGCTCCTGACTCATAAATAAGGCCTATTAGGATAAGGAGAGAAAAAAGTGAATCCTGGTGGTTTTTCAGTTCTGGCTTCTAGTCTCTGAATTGACCTGAACAATTTTGATTTCAACCATATCACCACTTTGCTTCATTGACTATTGCTTTTGTTTCATTGGCTATTGTTTATCTTCAGTTTATCCCCATTTTTACTCAATATTCATTTATAATAGTTTTGCCATGCACTGGAAATATTAAATAATATATTAGCATGAATTTTTAATATATGATCTAGTGTTAAAATTAGAGGAGGATTCCATTCCTGGCTGCATTAGTTTATATCCAATTTATTTAGGGGAATTTATCTGGCCTCTCTTTGCCTTCATATGACAAAAGGTGATAACAGTGATTTTTTTTAATAATATATTTTCAATCCTTTGAATAACTTCCCATTGTTGAATTTGGGTTACAGATTGCTAGATAATACAACAGTTTGTACTGCTTCATCCTATATGCTTCATAGATTTTTCACTATTATTCTACTCTCTAACCCTTTTCACTGTCCTCAGAAAGCCCACTCTTTTTCCCCATATCACAGTGCTTTAAATAATCCCAAATGTGAGGGATTGAATTTGAACATGTTTTACTCCAAATCTCATATATTTATACTAATTATATGACTCACATTAAAGAGATTCATATTAATGGTTCTCAATAACTGCATTTGAATAGCTAAATTCTGAACACAACAAAATGTCACAATATGGTTAAAATTCAACATATCTAGATTGTTAAACTAGGTGTTAATTTCATACAAGACAGAGTGGGTCAGCTTAACTACACATATATTATTGGAATACAATATGAACAGTCTAATTAATGCAATGACTTTAGTCAAAATGCGCAACAGTTAGTTTAAGCTGTTTCAAAGAATTTGGACTTTGAATAATGACTCATTGGGAGAAAATGAAAGATTGCAATGGCTAAAACCTTGTGCCTAAAAAACTTCATTTGTTTTTACTTACTGAATTAGGTACTAAATATTGAGTTATTGCCTGTTTCAATAATTAAGTCAGTTATGATATATTTGGCAGTAACAGAAAACTTTACCTGCAGAGAGTATTTCCTACTTATATATCAAGAAATCTTTAGGGTAGATTCAGTAATTCAATGTTGTAAAAATTTTAGTTTCCTTACATCTCTTAATCTTCCAACTTTAGTGGGTAGCAATATCTCCCTTTATGGTTACAAAAGGGCTGCCACATTTTCAAATATGAGATTGTCACACTAGAGCATTCTCAAAATAAGGATACAGAAAATGTGGGAAGGTCGGGGACAGGTTTTAGAGACAGCAATAGAAGTATAAACTCTTTATCCAGGTCTCAATTTTGCATTTCATCAGAAATTAAAATTTTTCTATTAAATCTGGGTAGTGGCTATTCAATCCCTAGCCTAAAGGATACCACTATTGGCATTAACATTAAAAAATTAAAATATTTTGAAGTCTTTAAAATATTAATATTGGTTTGTATTATATTTACCTGAGGAACTTTTATGAAATTCTGATGCTCTAGAGATGTCAGATTATTGTTTATTTCACCATTCATTATGATATTAGCTGTAGATTTATCAGACTTGTCCTTTATCCAATTGAGATAGTTCCCCTCTCTTCTTAGTTTACTGAGAGTTTTTAACAGAAATTAATGTTAATTTTTTTTCAAATTCTTTTCTTGCGTCTATTGAAATGATTTGTTGAAACAACCTTGCATTACAGAAATAATATCTACTTGGTCATACTGTATCATTCTTTTACTATGTTGTTGTATTCAATGGCCAATATTTTCAAGTTTTTGTGTCTATTAATGAGCACTAATAGTCCATAAATTTCTTTTGTTGTTTTTATGAGGTTGAGGGATTATATTTTTTCTAGCCTCATAAAGCAAGTAGGAAGGGAAACCTCTTCCTTTGTTTTTTGGATAAGTTTGTGTAAGATTGGTATTTCTTCTTAAATATATGATAAAATTCAACTGTGAATCCATCTGGGTCTGAAATTTTCTTCGTAGCAAAATTTTTGATGATGAATTCTGCTTCTTTAGTAGATACAGGACTATTACAGTTTCTTATATCATACCATGTGAGTTCTGCTCAGTTGCATTTTCCAAGGATAAGTCCATTTCAACAAAGTTTTCCAATTTGTCAGTATTAAGTTGTGCAAAATGTTATCTTTCATCCTTCAACCATCTATAGGCTCTGCAGTGATAACCCCTCTCCTCTTATTCATTCTATCATAATTTGTGTGGTTTCGTTTCCATTTTTTCTTGATCAGTCTAAGTGCTTAAAAGAGTTTTTGTTGTGTTTTCTTTGGTGCATTTTTTAAAAATCTGCTCAAAGAACCAACATGTGGCTTTTTAATTTTTCTATTTGTGTTTGGTATCTTACTTCTGTGGTTTGGCCTTAACTTCCTTTTCTTTCTTTACATAGTTTAAGGTGAAATTTGGGGTGATTGATTTTGAATATTTTAGAATTTTTTTTCTTCTCAAATGTTAGCAAATAAAAGCTATAAGATTATCTCTAAACCCTACAATGGCTGTGTATTACAAATTTTTAGATGATTTATTTTCATTATCATAAGTTTTATTTTTTTCAAATTTTCTTATGTGACCCCAAAATTATATATATATATATAGTATATAATAATATACTATATATATATATGCTGAATTTCTAAATAATTAGTATTCCTATGATAGCCCCTTGTTATTGGTTTTACTTGCACTCAATGTGGTCTGAAACATTTCTCTATATTTCTAATCCTTTTAAATGTATTGACCAAAAGAATGGAAAAACAGGTAATTTCCCTGTTTGACATACTGTGAAAATAAATCTGAACCTTATTATTGAGTTATCACATAACTTTAACCAAGATCCTCAGTTTCTTAAAGAGATCTTTAATTATGGCAATAGAAGATGAGCAAAATTGAAAATCGCTACATTTTTAAGCAGTTATTACCTAATATGCTAGAACTTTGATACAATGGAATTAATGCACTCGTGATGAATGTTACGTTTTAATATTAAAATATTAAATCTATTCATTACTTCCTTCATAAAGTGTTATCTCAAAAATGTTTCTTTGCATCTTTACATCTTTAAACAAATAATCCAACCAAGTGTCTTTATATTTATGTAGCTTAAAAATATTTCCAAAATAAAATGAAAAATTGCAAAAGAGGAAGGAAAAATATTTAAGGGAAAGAAGAAAGGGTCACCATGCCTTGTTTAGTCTAAGTATTGTATTTTAAAGTAAGATAAATATCATTTTATGATTTAGTTTATATTTTTCTAAAGTCATAGAACACACACATTTTCATTGTATAGTTCAATTCTCCCCATGAATTGTTTCCCTGTAATGCTTTCCTTTGTCACTGAGAAAAGATGGGTCTATTCATATTCCATTTAATTCATTTTTGAAAATAATAGTCTATCACCTTAATTCACAGAAAGCAAAATCATATGAACTCTTGCCAGTGTTCAAGAAAAAAAGCATAAGAAGAGCACTTTGAACAAATGGAAAACTTACTGAATAAGCCATGAACAGGGAATTCCAGAGGAAAGCATAATGCTCATTCTATCAACAAAAATACATCTTGCCTCTGGCAAAGCTAAGGGCAGACATATCCCGTATACACTTAAGAGTCCTAAATGATGTTTAGATGAAATTTTCATTAGATTAAATGTCAGTAGAATAAACAAAAATTTTTCAATTGCTCATATTTTAAATGGTGTTCAGTGCTATTGCAGTATATCGGCTCAGGACATGGATAGCTCTGAATTTAGTCAGAAAAATGTGGTAGTCTCACTGAATTTAATAACCAATATTTGTGCTTGGAAATAGCAATATTTTGAATAAGTTTTTGAGTAGGATTCTCTTATAAGACATGACTAAATTGCTTATTTTTCCTTTTCTTAATATACACGGCAGATTGCTTATTTGGCTTATGATTCATAGAAAATACTGGAGGTTCTGGCTCATTGCTCCCCTAGAAACCTGCAGTTACCTCCCCCTTGGCTTCATTGCCTTTCCCAGATGCTTTCCTCATTAATTTATCATGGTGAAATGAAGGCTTTCAACATGGAAACATGATCATGTCTCTCTTCCATTCCCCACTACTTTCCAAATTTTTGACTTGACATTTGTCTTGGGTTATTATACATTTACGTATAAACAATTATTCATGAACTATGTGAACTCTATACTACAACTACCCTCCCGTCATCTCTTTAGCTCAAATCTTATCACCCTCCTACCATCTTCCTTCCACTTTTTGTGATTTTTACTTGAGATAAAGTATTTTGCTGACTGTAATTTTTCCCTTCTTTGGGAATATTTAAGTGTATCACTTTCTCTTCTAAAATTCTCTTCCTTACACCTTCTTTTCATCTGAAGATCTTTTACTTATATTTTATGACTCGTTCATTATGCCATTTCATCTAATGAGATGTTTCCATTTAAAAATTCCTATTTTTATTCTTTTTGCTTCCTGAGCATGTGATACACCATATATCTGTCTGTGTACTTGAGTATAGGCCTTTCTGAATTATGTATTTTTTTAAGAAATACCTCTTACATTTACAGTTATATCCCTAGGAGTTAGCAAAGTAACCTTCACATAATAAAAACCTTTAATATGGTAGTTCCTACTGTGGCTCAGTGGGTTAATAATGTGACCCAGTCTCCATGAAGATGTGGGTTTCATCCCTGGCCTCACTCAGTGTGTTAAGGATCTGATGTCACAGCTCAGATCTGGTGTTGCTGTGGCTGTGGCTTAAGCCAGTAGCTGCAGCTCCAATTTGACCCTTAGGCTGGGAATTTCTTTATACCACAAGTGCAGCTCTAAAAAAGAAAAACAAAAACCTTAATTATGTACGAGTTAAATTGAATAGCACTTATATAAGAAAAGATATCACACTGCATTCTAAATGTAATTTCTACATAATCTTAATGCATAATGTGTATACACATATACATACATGGTCTTTGCTGTTCATTTATTAAATTATCTATTAATGTAATTATTTTCTGTCCTAAATGTATATACTCTTATTTAAGATCTACTGTTATTTTTCCCGGATTAATTTTTGCATATTCACCCTCATTTCACTCATGTTCCCCTCTAGACATAGCCATCTAGGCATGTATACATATATTTTAAATACATTTTTGAACAAATGTGATATTTGAACATTTCATTAATCAACTTATTTTGAATATATTTTTTAACTTTGAATTTTACTTATATATCATACTGGCCTATGTGCCATCCACAGACTTGAACCTGCTGTGCCACTGGTGCTGAGCAGAATTAATATGTCAATAACACATTATCAGTTGGGTAAAACTGTCCTATCTTAAGATGGCCTGATTCCACCTCACATTCTTATTAGTGGATGAACAATCCAACACTTGATGAGGTCTGCTTCTCAGTGAAGACCAGCATTCAGGGACTAAACAGTAGAGTTGCTATGAACACTTAGCCACATGTTCCAGTTATCCTTAGAGTAAATTTTCTGACACCCTGCTTAGGGTCCAAATGGGTAGATTTCATGTACTGTGTCTGTTCTGAAAATCAAGATCAAGCCCCCTTTTGTCCTTCTGCTCATAGAATGTGTCTGTCCTCCATGAACTTCCCTTAGGATATTACCACTTGACAGGTATTCCATCACTGTCAGGTGTAGGTGACTAATCCAGATGTGTTGAGCCCAGCAATAATGACTAGTATATTATGCCCTATGAGGCTGACATGAAAAACCTCAATGAAATGGATTTGCTACTTTGGGAATTTTATCTAAGAAATTCTAAATGATTGAGCCCATGTTTAAGACTAACAAATTGACAAATCTAAATGGATGTTATATACAAAAAGTCAGAGATGCCACAGTAGCCAGCCCTGTAAGTAAGGAAAATGATAGGCTTGGTAAAGAGAGGAGAAGCAGGGAGAGGTGCAGAGATCACATAAGAATGAAAATAGTATATGTTTATGAAATATGGAAGAGAATTCTATGCCCATAGACGTTACAGTCATATTTGTTATTTTTAAGCTACAGAAACAATGATTAACAAAAATTTGAAAATGATTTATTGAGGTAGAGCATACAATTGATAGAGAAAAAGAAAAATAATTAAAATACAGAAATGAACATCTTACTTGTTAAACTCTAACATCTAGTTCTTTGAAAAAAAACATAAATAAAATTGATATACAATGGATTAGTAGTTTAAAAACTCAGAATAAAATATTCCAAACAAAAACAGAATTGAGAATGAGAATTACAAATTACATTTTCACTTCTTTTATAGTGATTTTTTATAGCAATTCTATGCACTAGATTGGAAAATGTGCAAAGATCTATTTGCTTCTTAAGCAAAATAAATCTACAGATAATCTTGGGCGATTATATGAAGAAATATATCAGCATTTAAACTATCACTGGGAATTAGCTACCCATCACCAAGGGTCCAGCCTGTTGTGGGACTTAGCATGAGGCTTTCTAGAAAACTAGAAAAACATGACTATCATATCACCCAGAATGACAATCTCATTCCTCATAGACCCTCTTTTTTTTTTCCTAAGCTAGTGCTTAGATAATTCTCCAAAGTAGTTTTTATGGAGTCTGATTCCCTTGGGTGTGCGGTATACCTATACTGGCAGAATTTATGCTATACTATCTTACTCTGTAACTAAATAAAATCTATAAAAATAAATATACAAATATTGAAGTGAAACTCTACCTCAACAAACCATTTTTGAGCCAGAGAGAAAAGACAAATTACCTACAAAGACCTTTTTTCAAGCCATTAACTCTCATTAACAACTATAGATGCCAGAAAACATGCAGAGTTTGAGACTGCTGGAAAAAAACTCTCAATTTAGAACTTTACATTTCAATTAACTATCATTTACAGATAAAATCAAATATAGATAAATTATCAATATAAAAAAGTTTACCACTTTCAGAGTGTAACTGAAAAAAATTATCAAAGATTACACCTACAAAAGAAAAATAAACCCAATTTGAAAACTCATGATTTTCAGCGAGGACACTTGGATCCATCATCAAATCTGCTGTTAACAAAGAAGCCAGGGTGATTTTACTTTTAAGAAAAAAAAAAAAAAAAGCCCACTTGTTTTAAAAGATAGCAGAGATCATGAACATTTCTTTGCTTAAAAAGTACAGCAGACATGATTTATGGTAAGCATACAAAGCTTCCAGCTTGAAAATCTTGCAAAAAGCAAGCATTTATATATCCAGAAACAAGAAAAGGGCTACAACACAGATCTTAAAACTCTTTTTCGGAACATGCTGCTATTTGTTATGAAAAAGTTTGTTATCTTACTACTCATTAAAGAGGAGTTGTCCTATAATAAATATAATTATCTGAAAAATATTTATAATAAGTTTGACCCTGCTGTATTATTTCAAATATATATGTGACAAATAAATAAGAGAATTATTTTAACCCCCCAAAACTGTTGCCAAAATTTAGGCTAATATGTTATTGCCTCCGGGAAGACAAAATCATGCTCTGTTAAAGATTTCAAGCTGTTCTTTTTTTGAATCAGTTTGAAATTATTTGCCTAAATGGAAACAGTCTGAGTTAAATGTAATGCATAGAAATGTAAAGTGTACAGTGTGGCACATGCAGTAAAGTGCATGAAAAAGATATGTTTTCACTACAAGAAAAAAGTTGTTAATTCTACATCAAAATGATATTGGTAAGAACTATGTTTGTTAACTATCCTTTTTGTAGAAAGTGAAATTTCCTTGAAAGTGTTTTCTCAATGGGTAGGACTCATAGTCTAACTTTTCTAAGCACTTAGCTCTAGACTAGAGTGGAATACACCCCTGTGAAGGTCATAATGGGAAACCAGAAGTGACAGTACAAAGTCATTCATTCACTGTGTTTTCTTACTAAGTAATAAAATTCTACAAAGCCTAGGGCCACATAGATAAATGTGCGCTGATGGTTATTCTCACACAGACTGTAGAATTTCACACATATAAAAATTGAATTTGTTATAAAAGTCAATCTTCAATTTCATTTATCGTGGTTAATTTGGAGTAGAGCAATCATGTTTCAGAATCAATATCATTAATAAAAGAAAAAGATATAAAATTATATTTCATGTGTTATAAAAGACTAGAAATTTGCAAATAAGAATAAAAAAACAAAGGAAACTATAGATGATCTTTGAAATATATGTTATTTTAGGTGGACATAATTAATATTGTTGAACTTCTAGACATATATTAATCGGAATCAGTAAAATATAAGAATTTCAATTCAGTAATATAACTACCTCTCAATTTTGTTGATAAGTCAAAATGTTTGATTTTGTGATATATTTTAAATGATTATTTCAGTTTAGCACATTTGAAAAAGAAACATAAAATTGTAATTTCATGAATTACCTTCAAAAACTCGCTCTTAGAATTATAAATCATGGAGCTGGAGATTGGTCCAGTTCACCTTAGAACATTCATAACGTTAATTCATTTTTATTTTCTGAAGATTGTTTTGACCTATAAAAGATGAATTGCTTACTGTTTGAAATTCACTTTAATATTTGAATTAAGTGTATCTGATTTTTTTCTCAAAACCCCTACTACCACATTATTCAAAATTTGTATATACATACCTATATAGCAGATCACATTTTCACTGTCATTCCATTTAAAGGCGAGTAGTCCATATGATGCTTTTTTCTTTTAATGAAGTATCATTGATTTAATCCATATGATACATTTAAGCTGCAGGTCAACTGAAAAATCTTGAGACTGTCTTTTGTTGAACATTACCTGCGGATGTTTCTTCAGTCTTTTCATTGGGGCTTTTTTTTTCTCCCTCTCTTCTCTTTATTTTCTTACTCCATTTTCAAAATACTTTTCTATCAAATGATTTAGTTTCTGTGCAATATATCTGATATAACCTATACTATGCAGTGCCTTCAGCAAATTTCTTGAGTCCTTTGAAAAAGCAGCAGAGAGGGTAACAGGAACATTATTGTTTACCCTTTCTTTTCTGCTACTGAAGATTTGGGGAAAACATCATGTATAAAACATTTTGTCCGACCACCCTCACTATGCCCCTTGGTATATTTTAGGGACTTATTCTCAAAGCCACCATATGGCCTGAAGTTTTGCTAGCATATCTAAATAGAGCCTTGGAAGTTCTTTGCTGTGTGCCCCCAATCTCCAAGACAAAATTTGTGGATTGCTTTTAAAAGTCAATTTTAAAACCCTAGCCCTGGGTAAAAACTAAATTAAAAACAGCTTGAGAAGAGTTGAACATGACAAAATAATAGTTCAAGGAGATGTAAAGATACCATCAGAAGTTATGCTCAAGTTAGAAGAAACAATTTAAAGGTTATTCCAAGGAACTTGCACTTCTCATTTTAATGCTAATGGACCAAGAAATATTAGGCTAAGAGAGTTAATCTGTATTCAGAGCATTCAAATAAATTAAATGAAAAAGGTACAGATCTAATGCAACTTGCAAATGCCGGTTTCAATAATTGTCACATCAGCTGAGTATTTATCTAATCAGCCCTGCTAAATTTACCTTTCTCACTAATATTGCTTTTCTCTTTTGTCACATCATTTTAGTGGGGTTTTAGTCAAACTGAAGATTTCCTCCTGAATCAGTTGAGAAAGGAGACTGTAACATCATTATTCAAAGAAGGATTTATTAAGTGGGGGAAATTAGTGTTAGGTCATTTTAAAATACATGTTTCTCAGAGTTCCCATCATGGCTCAGTGGAAACAAACCAAATAGCATCCATGAGGACATGGGTCCAATCCATGGCCCTGCTCAGTGGGTTAAGGATCAGGTGTTGCCGTGAGTGGTGGTGTAGGTCACAGACTCAACTTGGATCTGACCTTGCTGTGGCTGTGGTGTAGGCCAGCAGTGCAGCTCTTGTTAGACCCCCTCGCCTGGGCATTTGCATATGCTGCAAGTGCAGCCCTAAAAAGACAAAAAAATAAGTAAATAAATGCTTCTCTTGTCAAGACTCACTCCTTCGAGGTACTTAAGAATGTTGTTTCTTTATTCTTCATTCTGGAATTTAAAATCTATATTTCCATGAGTATTTTCAAAAATTTATTAGTATATAACAACATTACATAGTCTTTAATAAAAATGATTTCTATAGTGTCTTTTTTGTGTGTATTCACTCTGGCCTCCTACCAGTTTTCCATGTATCCTTCCTTCCCTTTCAATGCCATCAGTCTTGTTCTTTTTTTTTTTTTAAGTTGAATATAACAAAATGATATATCCAAACATTGGAATGTGAAGTGATGCCTCTCAACATATTTGAAATGTTTCAATCAAAAAGCATCTGTCCCACCCATGAGTTAAGAGTATGAGATTTCTCATGATGTGAAGCAACAAGCCCAGGGCTCTGCTGAGCCCAGACCCTCCAAGCCGCTTGGAAAGACAAAGGAAGCAATACACTGGCACATATGTAATCTGCTTCACACTAAGTGAAATGTAAAAACAAGCTTTCACAATGCTTTCTGATGTAGCTTAAATTTATACTTTGGTCTTGAGATCTCTTAAGCCTCCTATGCATCTTGCTTTACTTTCTTTTAGAACCAGGAGGAAAAAAATCATTCAGTCTGTCACTGGTTTATTTATTTATAGCATTCACAATGCTTTTATAAAAGAGCTAATGTTAATTTCAAAACCCTCTACTTGGTATGTTTCAATGACAATGTCTCAGAGAGGTTCTTAATATAAAATAAATTTCACGGAGAATATTGGGAAAAAAATGTGAAAAAGTAAGTCATTTTAGGATTAGGGATAAGTGTGAAAAAGAGACAGAGCCTACTTCTATGACTACAAAATAATATTCAATTTGGAGGTTATAATGAACATTAATTTTTTTATAAAAGTGACCTTTTTTTTAAAAATGAAGAGGCGTGCTTCTCCTTTAGCAAGAGTATTGCATTAATAATTGTCAAGCTGCAATTACAAGAGGAGAAAGCTTTCAGGTCTTGTAACTTTTCTCTAAAGTGTTGGCACATGAAAAGAAGTGCCCTGGACAGATGGGAAATTAGCATGTCATAAAAATCTATAATAGATTGGCTATTTCTGTCAATCTCATGAAAGTAATTACATCACAATGACTCCTCCTGAAAATTACTACAGACTTACAAGGGAAATATGCATATAAGGCAAACAAAAATAGAAATAAATATCATTTCCTTTCCATAGAATTTTCTAATCTCTTTTTCATTGTTTGCTTATGATGGAGACTTTTAAGTTATTTTTTTTTATGGTAGTATCATGCAAAAACTTTACTTTTTAAGAGGAAGATGTGTCCATAACCCAAGTGGAGGGTGTTCAACAGCCACACTGCCCAAGGGTCAGTCTTTAGATGATGCTGTCTGAAATCTCTGGGGCCAGATGCAGAGACTTTTACCTTCCACAGCATTTCCCTTAAAAGTGTCCAATATCCTGGGTCATTACAACAAGGAGAGGCTATAGAAAATTTGTTCAACAAGGTGACAAATTTTGGGGCCAAAAGTAGGCATTAGAACTCCTTGAACCATCAGTAGGTGACATGCTTGCTGCTTGTTGATAGGAAAATCTTATTGACTTGAAAAAGAAAGCAGCTGAATTATCATATTATCTTAGCGTAGGTGATATTTAGCATCCTCCGAACTGGAGACTTATACACTCTGCAAACAGACTGGGTTTCCACAGGCCTCCGTCACTTTGGTGAAGGGTGCAAGAACTTGGTTATCTCTTGCTTTTGCCTCTTCTCTCAGGTTAACAAGGTTCTTCTTTTTCACATCAGGGAGCCCAGGGTATGTCAGCCTCAGCCCTGCTGGCTTTTCATATTGGATTATTCTATGTGGTAGAAGGCCATTATGTGCACCTTAGGAAATAGCAGATATAGCCTCTACCCACCAGAGGCCAATAACATCCCTCTACCCTCAGTTATGGCAATCAAAAGTGATTTCAGGAATTGTCAAATGCCCCCAGACAAGGGGATTTCAGTGTTTAATATTCACTGTCTAGTTCACGGAATTTTTTCTAACTGCATGAAATATAAATAATTTCATCATTTATTTCTACTATACTAGTTCCAGAGACGTAAGAGTTCCCTTGAGGAAATGGGTGACTTAGGTCTAGCTGCCTAGAGTTGGGTGGAATAGAGAGCCTTGGGAATTCAAATGAAAAAGTGCAATATAAAAAAAGAATGATGTACTATTTCAAAGGTTTCTTCCTTACTTCCATACTGGCATATATAGAAGAATATGTTCCCTATAATCTCAGATGAATGAATGCATCAATTGAACTAAAAAATTAGATCTGTTCTATAAAATTTGTTTTGATATAACCTGAATTGTGAGAAATGTGACCTTTTTCATAACTCAAACATTTTGTATAGTTCAAAAATGAACCCATAAGAAGTACAGGTGTGCTCAATCTAGTTCAGCCTAGCCTATCATCAGTCTCTTCAAAATATTTTGGGGATGACAAAAGAATATAAAACAAATCTATATGTAACTCATCTATACATGCATATATATACAGTATATATGTATATGTGTGTATATAGACATTTTAATATGTATAATTTTTAAACATGCCAGTCTTTTTTTTTTACATGAATGGTACTAGTAGAATAACTAAGATTGGTGTATTCTATTTTCTTCTGTGTATAACCACTTTAAATATGTCTCATTTCATATCCACAGTTCATCTATGAAAACAGATGTGGCAGGATGATGTTCTCTGTGTTCATGCATCACCTTCTCCACCATTATTAAATTTTTATATCATCTACCTATATCAATTCATATTCACCTCTTACTGACATATCCCTTGTAGATATCTGAGTCAACTATGTGCTTCCAAGATTATTAGGTATGGTTAAAATTAAAAATTAAGTATGCAACAGTGTCTTTTATGTCAGATGGTCCTAGATGCTGATAACACTTTCAGTTTTTTTAAAATGTAACATAATTGGATCCATAACAGATTTTTTTATCAAAGAATTTGTGATTTATGATCTAAATACATCTTTTGGCAAAATCAAATAAGATAGGTGGCATATATTTGTTCTGCAATGGTTATAGTTGGAAGGATATATGAATATTCGTGTATATATGCTATAAGAATAATGTTATGTTTAAAAGAAAACATTTTAAACAGCTTATAATAAATATGACATTTTTTGTTATCTTTAAAACATTGTCTCCTCAGAAGGATAAGAAATGTTATAAAATCATTATGATCACCGCAAGGAAATTCCCACTTCTTAGTTAAGCTTGAGCTCCCATATGTCCCTTTTACAGCATCTCAGAGGGTGTTGATGGAGTGAAGGACTGTGTTCCTCACTCATTTTCACATTTCACATTTTCATATTATCCCCCTGCCATTTGAAACACTCTATCTTGGGCTCTCAGGCTCTCCTTTTCTCTTCATGTTTTCAAAGACATATTTAAAGGGGTTTTTTTTTGTTGTTTTTTTTTCCCCCTTTACTACTGAACATATGGCAAAGTTTTAGTTTGACTTTTTTATACTCACTCAGTATTAACTTTTGAAAATTTGGTTTTGTGATTTCTTTTTCGTGACCAGCATACTTGTTTGGATTATTGATAAGCTAAAAAGGAAATAAAGCTAACCCATGATATCTGATGATTATTTTTCAGGAAATATTTGAGTTAGAAGGTCAAAATATACGAATCCTGATATTTCTAGCATTGTCATCCAGTCTTTCATTTACTATCAAAAATTTACTGAGCAAATTATAATTTCTGTGAGCTGAGTATGGAATTATATAATTCAGTAATTATGCTAAAAACTTGTGGAAGAGTGTTTCTGCCTTAAAAGAGTTTAAAAATATATTTATATATGCATATATATAATTATAAAATGAATGTTACACAAAGAAATAACTATATATACACATATATTTATGCATGCATGTATTATAATTATTTATAGATATGTTCCTTTCTCTAATATCCATTACACATATGCAATGTGCAAGGTATACATTAGCTTTATGAACAAAAAGCTTGCCTGAAGTTATTTGAGAGACATTTTTAAGTGTCCTATAAAGATAGGTAGAAAGTTTTAAAATGCTTTAAAAATGCTTTTTTCAGGGGTCACTCACAAAAATATGTTCTTTATAAGGTGCATGAAAGTAAGCCTGCCACTGGCCATGCGATTGGTTGTTTGTGTCGTTCCTAATTTCCTAATAGAGAAGACAGAGCAAATATTAGACAGGCATTTTTCTATTTTTCTTTTTTTTTGGTAATAGCAAAAAAAATGGCAACAACTTTATTATCCATTGGTTGGCTAGAGTCTGTTATGCCATTCTGCAGTGAAAATAATATATTAGCTGTAAGAATAGGTAAGTAGTTTTATATATTGATATGGAAAGGTGTCCTATGCTTTACTGTTGAATGAGAAAAGCTAGTTGCAAACCAAAATATATTGTATAATTCCATTTTTTTTCCCGTTTTTATTACTCTATGGATTTATTACATTTATAGTTATACAATGATCATCACAACCAAATTTTATAGCATTTCCATTCCAAACCCCCAGCTCATCCACCCACCCCACAACCTAGACAGACATTTTTTCTAATTAGAATGATCACAGTTTACTCCTTCTCTCTTGTGAGAGAGCGTTAAGTAAATTATTAAAGATAAAATCCATAATCTATATATAAGTTCATATAATTAATATGAATAATATGCATATGCTTAAAAACTATGTGTATTGTGTATATATGTACAGGCAGCAAATATGATCTTACATTTATGAAGCAAACTTAAAACTTATGGTTTCACTGCTTCATTGCATTACTTCTTAAATGTGTTTCTAGTTAAATCCCAATTTTATACAAAAATCCTGATTTCCATATTCTGTTTGATTTCCAGACATTTAAATTAATAGAGCGGGTCAAGCTAAGGGCATATTTGCAGTTTTCCTTTGAAGAAAATGATGTTAAACTACGAACATATTTAAGTAATGTAGTAAACCAATGTAACTGCCTTCATTTTGGAAGACTCGGCTAATTAAGGCAATTGTGAAGGTCACCAACACAGATTTCAAGTTCATATGAAAATTCAGATATGCAGTGCTAACATTGTTCACAGTTTCTTTAGAAACATGAACTGTAAACCTACAGAAATCTCCACCATCAATAATTCATAATAGATACTTCTGAAAAGCAGCTTTTCTGGAAACACCATCTCATTGTTTCCTTAACTATAAGACTTATGATGGCTAATTTTATGTCATCCTGATGAGGACATGGGATACCCAGATTTTCAGATAAACATTGTCTCTGAGTGTGTTTGCGAAGGTGTTTCCAGATAAGATTGGCATTTGAATCAAAGGTCTGATTAGAACAAAAGGCTGAGTGCGGGAGAATTCTCTTCTCTGACTGTCTTTGGGCTGGAATTTAGGTCTTTTTGTGCCTTTTGATTTGGTCTTTGACTAGAACTCGCATCATCAGTTCTCCTGGGCTTAGGGCTTTGGACCCAATTTTGGATTTATCAGCCTCCATAGTCTCATGATCTAATTCCCAAATTCCTCTTTTTCTTTCCTCCTCTTTCTTTCTTCTGTCTCTCTCTTTCTTTCTCTTTCTCTCTCTCATCCTTTCTTCCTTTCGTTCATTCATTCATTCTTTCTTTCTTCCTCTTTCTTTCTTTTCTCCCCCCCATCTCACTCCATGTATATACTGTTAGTTCTGTTTCTTGACATTACCCAGACTTATACAAGGCTCATTCTATAGACCTCCCAGTGGGGAGAATACACTCACATTTGCTGAAGTCATACCATGATAGAGCCAAATTCCAAAATATTCAAACTACTATAGATAAGGACAGTCCCTAGTTTAATTGTTAATAAAGTAAATTATCTCTGTTTCTTTGAAGTTAAAACAATAATCGAGGTTTGGATTACATTTTTTTAAAAACCCAGTATTTATAAAATAGTATAAACATGACAGATATTTGTTTTGTAGAATATTCTAGCTTTCAAAACTACAAATTTAAAGAGTCTCAATTAGATTCAACAGGGAGAAAATTTTTCCGTGCCACACCTTGACCCTTAAGTAGTATGCATTCTTGATTTCCAGTCTGTCCTGTCAGTTTTACTTAGAGAACAGTTTTCTTCTTGCATTCATGCAACTCACACATTCCAGGTGACTCAGGGAAAGATGAGCTATCCCAGCTCTTTTTCTGGGTCCTGATTAGTGCGAGTCAGTCCTGATGTTAGGGACCTTTTCAGGAGTTTGTGTTTGGTTTAGGAACATAGGAGTAATCCCATTTGTGTCTGGCATCAAACCAGTGGATTTATGGTTTAGGTGTAAGTGGATAACCTGAAATAGTCTATTAAAATTCAAGATTAAAAAGTGCACCTCATTGTTAGGCATCATGTTCTTTCCTTTCTCCCTATGCATGTGAACAAATACCTATCTTGCCTCAGTAACCTGTACTGCCTTCTTGAATCATGAGGGTAAACTTTCACAAGACTGAAGCTCATATGGAGGCAGGCAGAGTGAAGAAAACCACCCAGAAATGGAGCCCAGGGCCAAGGGCTCTATACCTGGAGATCATATGCCTCTGTACTTTCTGAAATGTGAAATAATGTATTTTCCTTAATTTTGGTCTTTTTTCTTGAAATTAGATTCCTTGCAGCTGAAAAAAATTCTGACAGTAGTATTCTCACGGTTTTACTATTATCCCAAGGAGAACTGATAGGAAGAGCATAGCTAACAAGGTGATTCAATTCTTTGCCAGAATGGGGTAAAGACATGTATCCTCTTACTCTCCAGGCCCTTCCCAATACTGGAAGTTCTCAAGTAACTGTAGACTAGATATGGATGTGCCTTTGTCATAAACATGGAGTCAAAAAAAAAGTATGTATTTCATAGAATTTTGCAAGTGGAAGGGAAACTAGAGACCATAAAATCTAACTTCTCCTCCACTGTGAAAATGAACATGTCTTCTTGTCATTAAAAAACAAATAAATGGGACACATTTTAAGGTGAATTTAGAATGTTTGTTTTTTCCTAGTGAATTGAAATTTTTGTCATGTTATAATGGCCATTTTAAAACTGCTAATGCTATTTTCGCTTCAAAGTCTACTTCAAGACTGATAAAGACACAAGGGGTTTCTTTTCTATCTCTTCCTGATAGTTTTTTTTTATATATATCTCATAATATCATATTTGAAAACATCAAAGTATAATTCTGCTGTTAATTGTTCCTAATGTCTCCAGTCATGCCTTGCTATAGATTTTATTTCCATGTTTTTAATCTATTTATTGTTATTTAACTGATCTAAATGTTTAACATGAGGGTTAGTTCCTCTAGAAAGATTTTGTATTTACATTTTCTGAATGCACTTGGGTATTAACAATTTGAGTTCACTCTTTTTTACTCTCTAACCTTTAGGTGTCCTATGTATCTTTGAACTTCATACTTCTGTGATAACATCTGTGGATCTGGATTTATATGGACCTTCTTTCCTTCTTTTATTCCCCTTCCTTCCTTCCTTCCTTCCTTTTTCAAATTTCATGCTGCTCCAGTAGAAGTTCTGATAGGGTAATCCCTTTCAGGTCACCCTTTATCTCAATTTAAATTCCTTCCTTCCATTCTTTTGTTCTTTCGTTCTTTCATTCTTTCCCATCCTTTCACTGGAAAGCTGGGGTTTTGAGAAACCTGGCTTTATGTAGTCAATTCAGTTCCCATAGCCATTTGAGTGAATGCAAGTTCTCCTCTTCTTATCCATACGTGGCCATTAAGACCTATGTCTTTGGAATTCCCATTGTGGCTCAGTGGTAACAAATCTGACTAGTAACCATGAGGATGTGGTTCCATCCCTGGCCTCACTCAGTAGGTTAAGGATCCAGTGTTGCCACAAGCCATGGTGTAGGTTGCAAACTCAGCTTGGATCCTGCATTGCTCTGGCTGTGGTGTAGGCCAGCAGCTGCAGTTCCAATTCAACCCCTAGCCTGGGAACTTCTATATGCTGTGGGTGCAGCCCTAAAAGGAAAAAAGAAAAAAAAAAAAACCTGTATATTTAATACAGTCCTGGGATTATTGCTTGATTTCTCCCCTGGATACCTTCAAGCTTCTACATTAATCCATTTAAATTTCTAATGTTAAATTTAATTGAATTATAATCCATCCTTTTGGTTCACACATAGTTCAGGCAGTCCAAATGATGAAGCAGAGAATGGTCTCTAATCTTTCATTCTTATTTCACACTCATTTCATTTATTCTACATCTATTTTCTCTCTCTAGTGTTGAAGCTTTGGAGGAGGGTCTGGGGAAAGGATAGAGATATTTGGTGTTCTTTTTTCGTAATCTATAGTAAATATCTTCAAGTAATTTCTTTGATTTTGCAGTCAAAGTGTAATAAAGATTGGAAAAATGCATTAAGCTAGCCTTAAAAATGCATGTTTCCCAGTTATATGTTGTAGTACTCAAAAATTGTGTAAAATAAAATTCTTATAGTATTATATGTAAAAATCAATGTATTTACTGCAATAATCTGAAGATAACAAACAAAACTAAAGTAAGGGTAAGATTTAATATCTTCAAATGTTCATAGGTAGTTAAAAACCTTGGGATGTCAATGGACTTTGACTCTCAATTTCCTTTCCTATTAAAAAGCAAATTTAAATCAGGTGTTCACTAATCCTCTATCAATATAGAATTACAGTTTTGGTACCATAAATTATCTTTATTCTTACAATGAAAATATTTCCTTCATATTTTATAATAACATAAAAAATAAGATCTGGACCTCTTTAATAACCAGCTTAATTTGAATAGCTAGCAGACATAACCGTATAATAAATGTACACCAAATGATGTTTTGAGTCTATTTTTCCATTTTCTCTCTGATGTAGATAATTGAAAACACTATATGCCTAGCAATCAAGAAAAAACTAAATGCTATCAATATATTTCATCAGCTATATTGTCTGGATTATGAAGTGCAATTATAATACAAGAATATTTTGAGCTATCCAAATTGACTTAATGGATGCAAATTGCCCCCCACCCTCAAACACACACAGATAACTCTTACAAATAATATTAAAGTCTTGTAATTGCTTTGAAATTAGCAGAATTGATTCTTCCTTTAGTATTAAAATACCTATTGAATAAATAACTGCATCAATTTAAGAATTTACTAAAAATTTTTAAAAAGAGTAGGATTAAAGTTATGCAACTAAGAACTAATTTCAAATGTTTTAACTATCTGAAACCAGGTGAGATCTCTTGGTATGCACATATAAAACATTTTTAATGCTTCTAGTATAGTGGCAAATTTTAAGGATATAGCAAATGGAATGTCAAAGACTTTCCTCTATCTTTTGTTAAAAAAATTCTAGAACCTGAAATTGAAAATAAGAGAAAAATGAGTCCAACTATGTTAATAAATTTTAAAGCTCTGTTTTTCTTTTTTTATATATAATGATTTTTATTTTTTTCCATTATAGCTGTTTTACAGTGTTCTGTCAATTTTCTACATTCTTTTATCTCGCATTATCATGCTCCATCATAAGTGACTAGACATAGTTCCCAGTGCTACACAGAAGGATTATCATTGTTAATCCATTCCAAAGGCAATATTTTGCGTCTATTAACCCCAAGCTCCCAATCATTCCCACTCCTTCCTTCTCCCCCCTGGTAACCACAAGTCTATTCTCCAAGTCCATGATTTTCTTTTCTGTGGAAAGGTTCATTTGTGCCATAAGAGTCCAGATACAATGATATTATATGGTATTTGTCTTTGTCTTTCTGACTTACTTCACTCAGGATGAGAGTCTCTAGTTCTATCCATGTTGCTGCAAATGGCATTATTTCATTCTTTTTTTTATGGCTGAGTAGTATTCTATTATGTGTATATACCACATCTTCCTAATCCAAACATCTGTCTATGGGCATTTGGGTTGTTTCCATGTCTTGGCTATTGTGAATAGTGCTGCAGTGAACATGCGGGTACATGTGTCTTTTTAAAGGAAAGTTTTGTCTGGATATATGCCTAAGAGTGGGATTGCTGGGTCATGTGGTAGTTCTATGTATAGTTTTCTAAGGTATCTCCATTGTTTTATTCTTTATGTGTATGTATACACATACACGTATATATTACATTTAGGTTAGTGATTAACTTAAGAATTTTTAAAAATTGGTAAAATTCTTTCTCATTTGTAAGTATTCAGACGTGTATTTAAGTGTGTACTCTCAAGTACTCTTCATCTACTAAGTGTATTTTATTTTTTATATGAGTTTCTACATTTCTCAAATTCCATGATATTGTGAATTCGGTTATGGCCATGTTAAAGGTTTGTTGTCAATATTTTATTGAGATCCTAATGAGGTAGGAAACAAGAAAAAAGAAAATAGGAATGAGACAGGAAAAAATCTTAAAATGTATTTGGTTTCCCTTTTCAAGTACAATTGCAGTAAAGGTAATTTATTTGGCATTCCTCGTTGTCCAGGACAGAAATTAATTTCTGGTTCCCAAGCTCCTTGGCTCATTGTTTCACCTCTGTCCACATTGTGATACCCATTATTCCCATGTCTAGCTCTTCAGACCCAGTGGCTGGCTCTGATTCTGTGCCATGCTTGGGGAAAGAAAGTTCTTCTGAGTCTATTTATAATCTTCCCTCTGCTCAACATATCAACTACAGAGCCAGTTAATTTTTTTTCTTGTCACCTGTCTTTCTGTTTGTATTTATTTCCTACTGCTTATATAACAAATTATACAAACTTAGCAACTTAGACCAATGCAAGTTTATCTTCTCACAGTTCTGGAGATCAGAAGTCCAAAACTCTTCTTACTGGACTTAAAGTGTCAACTGGATCAAAGACAAAATGGTTTTCTTGTGTTTTCCAGCTTCTAGGGACCCACCTTCATTTGTTGGCTCATGGTCTCCTGTTTTCACATCTGCAGAGGTCTGCTGAGTCTTTCTCACTCAAGTCCCTCTCAGGTCTATACTCCTCTTTCTAAGAAACCTTAGGATTACATGGAGCCCACCCAGATAATCCAAGGTAATCATCATCTCAAGATCCTTATCTTAATCACATCTGCAAAGTGTCTTTTGATAGATCAAGTAGACACATGCCCAGATTCTCAGAATTAGGAGGACATCTTGGGGTGGAGCATTTTTCTGCCACCACATCTCTGTGCTAGAAACCAAGAATATTTTGTTTTCACCAACTCTCTCAAATATATAAATGTAATCCTCATCCCAATACCTCATCATGCTCCATAATGGACTCTGTGCATGATGTACTATCTGAAATCCAACCTCCTTTTTTAAACTAACTGCACCAACTATATAAACACTCCTAAGAATTAGAGGTTTAGAAAGCAAACACCAAAACTTAGAGAGAACTTAAGGGGTTTTGTTCTGTCTCACATATTTCACTTCAAGAGGAACAAAGAACAAGGAAATTCAGGGGAAATAATAGAGAAGATAAAGCTATTAATATGAGGTTAAAATCTTAAAGCATCATAGAATCATATATGTTAATGTTTAGGAAAGCTAAAAATGCTTGCCTCAGGAAATAAATAAATTTCTGTAGCATCAATACATAAAAATCATAAAATTTATAGGTTTTATTTTTTAACATCAATTATGGTGAAAAGATGTTCTCATTAGTTAAAGCAGAGTTGAAAGTAGAGCACTTCACACCATGCAGATAATGAATATGGGTAATCAAGTCCCTTAAACAAATTTACTTTATTATACAAATTACACACCTCAATTATTAATTTGGCTTGTTGTCTTTAGATAATCATTTAATTCTCATGTGTGCAATTTTCCTCAGTTAGAAGATGTGATGAATATGATAAAGATGGACTTTCTAAATGTTGGTATATTGAAATTTGTACCCCAGTGATAATTCTTTTTTGGCACATCATGCTGTTTCATGCCTTTTTTGAAAGAAAATGTGTTTCAATTGCCTGAAATCACTTATCCTTGTTATAGGGGCTCACAAACTAAGTCTTCCCCGAAGATATTTTTATTAAGTAACATTAAGATCCATTGAAATAGTGTATGTAAGTCACCTAAAGTGAGAAATGTCTTTACAATTATATCAGAATAACAGATTTTTAATATGTCTACCAAATAATATCTCTTTATTTTATGCAAATCAATTAAATATTTTGTATTAAATATTTGTGGTCATATCACTTGATTAGTGCTATAGGAGTTCTTAAATATTCAAGAACTAAACCAACTGTATTGCAGCTACTTTTAGAATATTTTCTTCATAATACATGCCCTTCCAGTGTAAATGAATTCCACAAAGAAGAATGTAAGGCACACAGAAAGGAACTAATAAATCAGGTCAAGCATTGGAGAATACATAGTAATTGGAGAATTTGCTAAAACTACCTAATTGGAGCAAGATGTGGAAATTTTCTATTTGTTAATAATAAACTATATTATTCTTTATTTGACCATAGATAATGCTCTTAGCTAAGACAAAGTCTTTAAAACATCAAAATATCTCTAGTTATTTGATCAAAAACATATGCTAAAATAATGTATTAAAAATACTAAAACAGGGAGTTCCCGTCGTGGTGCAGTGGTTGACGAGTCCGACTGGGAGCCATGGGGTTGCGGGTTTGATCCCTGCCCTTGCTCAGTGGGTTAACGATCTGGAGTTGCCATGAGCTATGGTGTAGGTCGCAGACGCGGCTCGGATCCCGCGTTGCTGTGGCTTTGGCGTAGGCCAGTGGCTACAGCTCCGATTGAACCCCTAGCCTGGGAACCTCCATATGCCGTGGGAGCGGCCCAAGAAATGGCAAAAAGACAAAAAAAAAAAAAGAAAATACTAAAACAGCATTTTTGTCATTTATATTCTACTGCAGTTCTTAACCTAGGTCACTCATGAATGACATCTGAAGCAGAACTATAGCTATGAAAAGAGTTAATTGCAGACTAAACTAATGAAGCATAGCTTTTCAGAGCTTATTTTTCCATCTCTTTGCATGTGTCCCTATGCAATATGGATAGCCTTTCCTCACTTTAGGACATCTCCCCCTTTCAAATATACTTGAAATTGTAGGTGGAATTAAAATGATTTAGTATGATAATCCCTCTAAAGTGAACGTTACATGTTCTCTTCACAGAAAAATGATTTTTAAAGTATAGTGTAAATTTATAACTGCAACTTAATATGAAATCTGAATGACAATAATTTGAGAGATTTATTTTATTGGTTAAACAACCTGTAACTGATTCTTTTTTATCACCTATTTATTTTGATTCTTTTTTATAATTTTTATTTTTCCCATTATAATTTGTTTACAGTGTTCTGTCAATTTCTACTGTACAGCAAAATGACCTACTCAAACACACACACACACACACATATATATACATTATTTTTCTCATATTATCATGTTCCATTATAAGTGACTAGATATAGTTCACTGTGCTATACAGCAGGCTCTCATTGGTTATGCCCTCCAAATGCAATAGTTTGCATCTATTAACCCCAGACTCCCAGTGTATCCCACTCCCTCCCCCTCCCCCTTGGCAACAAGTCTGTTCTCCAAGTCTATGAGTTTCTTTTCAGTGGAAAGGTTCATTTGTACCATATATTAGATTCCAGGTATAGGTGATATCATATGGTATTTGTCTTTCTCTTTCAGATTTTCCACTTACTATGAGAGTCTCTAGTTCCATCCATGTTGCTGCAAATGGCATTATTCTTTATTATTCAATATTATTCAATATTAATGTAATATTCCATTGTGTCTATATACCACATCTTCCTAATCCAATCATCTGTCAATGGACATTTAGGTTGTTTCCATGTTTTAACTATTGTGAATAGTGCTGCAGTGAACATATAGGTGCATGTGTCTTTTTCAAGGAAAGTTTTGGATATATGCCCACGAGTGGGATTGCTGGGTCATATGGTAGTTTGTTTTTATTTTGGTTTGTTTTATTTTTTTAATTACAGGCAGTTTTGTGTTTGGATTGCCTTTAAGAAGTAACCATGCCTTTGTTCTCCCAAGTCTGCATTTCATGATATCACACTGACTGCTTCAGATCAGTGACTTAGGTGGTATCTACAGTGCATAAATCAGTAAATGTTATAAATTAGGGCTCCCCCCACCCTGCTAAGTGATTATTAGCAATTTACCAGCATATCATTGTGATGATGGCACTACTGGTTATATCTCCTTAGGCAATCACTAAGATGAAATGCTTCAAGCTAGAGCAGGCTGTAGAAATTTTTGAATTAATATAGTTTAATTGCTATATGAAGTTAACTTTCTTTGTGTCTAAAGATGCCTAAGTTAAAGAAAAAATGCTGATTTTAAACTTTTTGTATTCCCTTCCTGCACTTGACAATTTGCACATATTTTCCTAAAAGGGTCTAATTAATGACTAAAAGGGGAGAGATGTTACATTTAGATTGCCTATTAGTAAGTGCATAATGAAAAAATCAGCAGGCTCCAAGGTGAAAATGAGGGCAAATGGAGAATTTTTGATTGGGTATTTATTTAACAAATTTTGATTGAATGCATTTGGATAAAAATACATATGCTATCCATAGTAGTAAAGAAAATAAGTTATTACATTGAAAAGACAAACACCTAAATGATACTTATAAAATGCTGTGATAATTATTTTCATAAATGTCAAGAAGATTCTGAAAAATCTAGAGGTCCATCTGAGGTTTGAACTCATGGATCTAACCACCATTGTTTTTATTTATTTATTTTCATTGATATATAATTGACATACAACATTGTGTTAAGCAACTGGAAGAGAAATGATGTCTTTATAATACTTCTTCCATTTCTGTAGGCTTTAGTATTTTTCTCAGTAGGGTTTATTTTTCATGTCTAACGTAACTCTCTTTAGGTTTATTTCCATGTATTTGATATGTTCAAATAGTATAATTAATATATATTGTCCTTTATCTTTGTTGCTTAGCTACAAAAATAAGACTGATATTTAATTTTTGTATATAGACCTTAGCTTTTTAGATTTTTTTTTTTTTTGGCTGTAACTGCAGAATGCAGAAATTCTCAGGCTAGGGATCAAACCGCTGCCACAGCTGTAACCAGAGCCATAGTAGTAACAACACTGAATCTTTAACCCACTTAGCCATAAAGGAACTCTGATTTTTAGATTTGCATATACTGACTACCAAGTATCTAAACTTTGTTATAAATTCTAATAATTATAATTGATTATTTCCAATTTTATGTGTATAATCATATTAAGTAGCAAGTATATTTTTTTCTTGTCCAGTTTATATGATCTTTTTCTTTTTTGTATCACATTTATTGTATTATAGTGATGCTCATACACTGTTGATTAGAAGTATTAATAGCAGGCCTCATTTTTTAGGTTTTTTTTGTAGTTAGAGAAAATTTGTAAATATGAAGCATGATATAGGTAGTCTTTTTTTAAATATCCTTTAAAATGTTGGGTGTATTTTCTTCTAGTCCTATATTGCCATGAGTTTTATCACTAACAAGTTTTGAGTTGATTTTATTATTATAATACTTGTTCTAAATTTTTCACCTGATTTTATTATGATTTCCATTTCCTTTACAGATTAAGTATGTTAAGTATATTTATTGTCATGTTAAGTATATTTATTTTAAATTTGTTTTTGAAAAACCCCATTTTCTGTCACATCTGTAAGTCTTCTATTTGTCATGTTAAGTATATTTATTTTAAATTTGTTTTTGAAAAACTCTATTTTCTGTCACATCTGTAAGTCTTCTATTTCTATTTTTTTCCTGGTTTTCAATTACATTGACTTGTCCCCTTGTGGCCAGGTTATTATTATGTACCAAAAATTATATTGAAAAATTGTAGTAACATTGTGAGATCAAAGATGATGTTATCTTCTATTAGGGTTACTGGGGGACTATCAGTCTTGGTTCTTGGATATTGTGATAAATTACGTTGAATTTCAGTTCCTGGGAAGGTCAAGTTATTCCCACTTCTCCTGTACTTCTTGGGCCCCAATACAAAACCCTGAGAGATAACTGGGACTCTTGATTTACGTAGTAGCAGTTCGTAGCTGTTGAGATATTTTCTTAGCTTTTTTTCTCAATTTCATCTCTTTTTCTGAAATTAGTTGATACCCTGGTTGAAGAGAAACTTCAAATGCCTTCCTCATTGCACTGAGCTTTACTTTATCTTTAAAATAATGTCTCCATAATTTTGAAGTGTTATTATAGCTATATGAAACTAACTCCTGTTTTTTTTTTTTTCTTAAATCTTTTATAACTATTTGCATATCACAGAAAAACTGGTTTGCTTTAGTGGAGCAAGACTTAGTGCAACTTAATGCAACTGAAACTCTAAACACATCTTTTCCTACCTTTTATCTTTTGTACTAAATTATGTTTATAAGAAGATATGTCACCAAATGCAAACATCTGTTTGTCTGCTTATCTAGAGTCCCTTTCTGTAAAGCATAGATGTGAATCTTTGGGATGGGTACCTCCATCATACTGTATTCTCATAACTCCCTTAATCCATCTCAGGACCCAGACATCTGTACCCAACCCCTTCACTTCATACAAATGTCCCTAACGTGTATGATTATACAAAGGTGTATGGACATACTATCAAGACTCCACCTGAAGTGACAGCTGCTAAATCTGGGACTGAATTCTATTTCCATTTGGTATTCATGCTATACATTTTTTGTATATGGCTCCATCATTTTGCTAACTTGCAGGCCAAAAATCTAACAGTCTTGGACTTCTTTCTTTCACACCCTATATCCCACTCATTGGCAAATATGTCCATTTTAATTTCAAAATATACCATAAATCCTATATATTTTTATTTTTTGAAATATTCAAACTACTTTTGGATTTTTTTTCTCAGCTGGACTACTAAAATAACTTTCTTAATTATCTTTAAGCTTATTCTTACCCCTCTGGATTATATCCTCTGTAGGTTCCATACATGAATCACCTTATCATTCCTCTTCTATTTAAAAAATTGGCTTTTTCATTTTACTTCAAATAATATACGAAGTATTCATTTCAGTCTAAAGTCCTTTCTGACTGCTCCCCATGAAGGTCTCTTTGAACTCACCACATACTAACTTCATCCTTCTCATTCCACTATTGACCAAAGGGAGTTAGCTTGTGTGGGATTTTTGTTACTCTAAACTAATATAACTCACTTTCTTTTTTACCCAGTGCTGCTCAAAACCAACCTACCCAAAGTGGTAAACTACTTTGTGTGCCTGCTATTTAGAATGCTCTAAGAGAATATTTATTGATTAATCAAAATAATAAATGAATGACCCTTCTTTAGTGTAGTCATGATTCCTGCTTTTTTTTTTTAATGAGGTAATTTTAGGGAAAATAACATTGCATGTTCTGCATAAAATAAATGGAAATATTAATATTTACTGATTAAAAAAAGACTAATATGCATACAGACTTGTGAAACTAAGATTAATAACCAAAAGCCTAAGGAATATTTGAGCTCTTACTTTAGAAACCACTACTGGAGAGTTTTCTATTTATTGGAAATTTTGTAACCTTCAATTGCATTTTGTAGTTTTAAATATAAAAATAAATGTGAAAATATTTTATAAAATGTATGCTTTCTATAAATATCCCATATAAATGTGTATCAGTTAGCTTCATTATATGCATGGTCCATATATTTTCAGAAGGCAAACAAAACAATGTTCCTTTTTTATTATAATTTTTTATTTTTTCTATTATATTTGGTTTAAGTGCTCGCTCAACTCTCTACTGTATGTTACTTTTTAAAATTTCAAGTCAGGGAATTCCCATCGTGGTGCAGTGGTTGATGAGTCCGACTGGGAGCCATGGGGTTGCGGGTTCGATCCCTGCCCTTGCTCAGTGGGTTAACAATCCAGTGTTGCCATGAGCTGTGGTGTAGGTCGCAGACACAGCTCGGATCCCGCGTTGCTGTGGCTCTGGCGTAGGCCGGCGGCTACAGCTCCGATTAGACCCTAGCCTGGGAACCTCCATATGCCACGGGAGCGGCCCAAGAAATGGCAAAAAGACAAAAAAAATAAAAATAAAAATAATAAAATAAAATTTCAAGTCAAAAATGTAGAAACAGTAGAAAGATAAAGTAGATTAATTCTATGAAAAGTATTATGTTCATCAACTTCTAAAATCTTTAGCAGTAATGTATGTGCTTTTAATCACTAGATAGCATTTTTTTAAGTTATACCTTTCCACTTGTGGTTTTACTTTAGGACATAGAAATGGAAGAAATTTCCTTCCCAAACTCATAGTGGAAACAATCTGGACTAACTTTAAACTCACTGCTTTATTTAAACCCATCAGAGTGCTGAGGTTAAAATATAAGGAAATTTGGGCCTTCGGGAGAAAAGATAAGAAAACACAAATTTACTTGGAAGGGGTACCACCAAATAAAAGCAAGAAAATTTGGATAAGATAATTGGCATATTGGAGAAGGCCAAGGGTAGGCTGATGGAACAGTGTGAAACCCATGGTGGGGACAAGAATGGAGGTATCTGAGTCCTCTTGTATATTCTTCCTCCATAACCCAGTGAAAGGTCATAGAAAGAAGAGAAAAACACTAAAAGCGGGTCCCATGTGCAGACACAGGAGAGGGAAACATCAGGAGAATGGGAGCATCAAAAACAAACTCCAGATGCTTCTCCCCTGTGGTACTAAAGGTAACAACCTTAATCAGGGGGGAGAGGACAACAAGCTTCCCTCCCAGTAGCGTGTTGGTGAAAACTCACTGCAGTTGAAAGAGGAGCAAGTGGGTAATGGGGACAGACATGGGAAAATGCTTCTGTGTGAGGCAGTCAGGATTAAGTCCTTTACCAAACAAGCATCCAGTTTCTTAGTGGACAAAAAAGTCACTTAAAAATGAATATAATTCCTCTGGTAAATAATAGGATCTGTGTTAAACATACTAGATCTCCTAAATTTCAAATTAAATGAGGTGAAATTCAGTGCAGCTTAATCTTAGATTGCATTTTTTCATTATACAATATATTTTTGTTTTAGGTTCTTCAAAACCTTCATTACTTGATGAAGTGGGTATTAAATAATTACCTTAAAATATAAGCTTTGCAGGTAATCTCTGTTCTTCAGATGTTGAATCAAGCACAAGAAATATCAGATAAACAATACCAAGGCAGTAAAGAACCAGAACAAATTTACCACCACAGTGAATAAATACAAGGGGAAAGAATGTTTCCCAGGTAGCATAAGATAAAGGCACAGCATCAGGCATATTTTCTTTTTCTTTAAAACACTGTATTCACTTTAAATTTTACTAAAATAAACACAAACAAAACTCTAATAATATAAATAAGTTTAAACATTAGATACTTTTAGGTAGCATTTGTTTTGACTCCTTTGTGGTCTCTTTCCTTTGTAGAACATGCTGAATGGGAATGGGAAAAGAGCATTGTATTTATGAGAAGTAAGGGTGTTTTAAAAAACCTTGACAAAGTAGAGGTACTAAAAATATTTGCTGCTGAATAAGTGTGGGTGAGACAACTGTAAAAGATCCGAAATAAAAAACCAAAAATATTAAAGAGGATACTGCATTTAAATATATCTGCAAGTGTCTCTAAGTTCTCACCTCATCTTAAAAAAACTGAAAATGGAAATTGCGGAAGGCACACTGCAAGTACGGTTTATAAAAGAAAAGTGATAGGTACCTACCCTCAAAATAAGGAACAGAAACTTGGCCTTTAACAAAATATTATGAAAAACATAGTTTTATAAATTTAAAATTATTGGGGGGTGCAGTTTTAGGTTCACAATAAAATTGAGAGAAAAGTACATAGATTTTTCATGCACCTCTGCTTGCACACATGATAATTGCCTCCTCTATTATCAGCATCCAACAGAGAGGTACATTTGTTACAGTGATAAACCTATACTGATGTATTATAATCAGCCTAAGTCCATAAGTTGCATTGCCATTTTTATTGGTGTTATAGGTTCTATAGATTTGAAAAAATGTGTAATGGCATGTATTCGTTATTATGGTATCATACAGAGAATTTTCACTACCCTAAAAATCCTCTGTACTTTGCCTAATCACCCCTCCCCATCCCAAAGCTCCTGGCACCTACTATTCTTTTTATTATCTCTATAGTTTTACCTTTTGCAGAATGTCATATAGTTATAACCAGACATTCTATATGATATACATAGCATGCATAACCTAATACATTGTATTATTTTGAACAAACTACTGTTAGATCAATTAATAATAAGAAAAATAGGGAGTTCCCATTGTTACTCTGTGGTTGCAGATGTGGCTCAGATCTGGAGTTGCTGTGTCTGTGGCAAAGGCCAGAAGCTGAAGCTCTGATTTGACCCCTGGCCTAGGAACTTCCATATGCTTCAGGTAGAGCCAAAAAAAAAAAGAGAGAGAGAGAGAAATTTTTGTTTTACTTATTCCTTCTTTGATGTTCCTCATTACTTTATATAGATCTGAATTTCTGACATATAATTTTCCTTCTTTAAAGAACTTCTTTTAAGATTTCTTCTGAGTCAAGTTTACTGTCAACAAATTCCCTAAAGGCATTATTTTTCCCTTCATTTCTAAAGCAAAATTTAATCAGTACAGAATTCTAGGTTGGTGATTTTTATTTTTCTTTCAACACTTGAAATATTTCATTTCACTCTCTCTGCTTGCATGGATTCTGAGGAGAAGTTGGATGCAAATTTTATTATCCATCCCCTATAGGTAAGGTTTTTATTTTCTCTAGTTTCTTTTGGGAGTTTTTCTTTATCTTTGATTTTCTGTAGTTTAAAAATGATATGCCTAGGTGTAGTTTGGTGGGGACAGGGGAGGGGGGCTTATGCTGTTTAGTGTTCTTTGAACTTCCTGGATCTGCAGTTTGATGTCTGACACTAATCTGGGGAAATCTCAGCCATTATTATTTCAAATACTTCTTCGGTACTTTTCTCTCTCTTTTTCTTCTCCCATTTCCACTACATGTATATTTCCCATTCTGTAGTTGTCCTACAATCCTTGGATACTCTGTTTTGTTTTGATTTTCTGTCCCTGTTCTTTTTTTAGTGTTCACGGATTCTACTGATACACTCTCTATTCAGAGATTCATTCCTCAGTCTATATTTAATTTTTTAAAATCCTTTCTTGTATCTTATTCCATTATCTAACTACCTTGTTTGATTTCTATGTATTATTTTTATTACATTTATGTTTATTGTATTATTGGATGTTGTTTTTTTACTCCTTTTTTATTTGTCTCTATTCATTCTCTTATCATCTTTGACTATCTTTCCTCCAGGATTTAGCTTAGCCTTCTGAAATCTTGTCTAATTCCCCTTTCCACCTTCTCTTTCCAATGCATTGAGTTTTCTACAAATATTAAATCACCTAACCTTTTTGACTCCATACTCTTATACTGCCTCCCTGTGGGGGGAAAAAATGTCTTTGGCTGTTTCACCAAGAACTTTCCTACATTTTTCCTTGGATTGTATTATACACCCACTCCTGTGTGGACACAACTCCATTCTAAAACAAAATAACATTTTTATTTAAAGTAGTTACTCAACGTTTATTTACTTGCTAACCCAGCATCAACCCTCCCTTCCCCACAGAAGCTTAAGTTCCAGGATCTAGTTCGTATTTTTAAAGATGTTTTCAAGTAAAATGACAAATTCGGAGCTGGTTATAACCACTAATAAAACGTTACACTTCTTAGACAACATTAAAGAAGAAAAGTATTTGTATATCTACCTTATGACAGTATAATTATTATCTGTGATAAAGTGACACATAATTGTGATATGGCATTAGATATTAATGATGGGACATGAATTCTTTAATAGAGGTTATTAAGCATCATTATACAAAGTTCATACAATTCCACATCCACTTTTGAGTTCTTCCTCACCACTCAGAACTCTCTCTCTCTGTCTTTTTTTTTTTTTCCCCAATGTGGCTATTTGCACAGATTATCTGTTGCATTTCTCTAAATTTCTTACAAGGAGTTATTCAAGTGACAAAATTCTGGCCAACTAGAATGTTTCTGGAGCTGGCTGGAATACTTCTGCTTTTCCACATCTAGTTTGTTGCTTCCTAAAAGGATGGGAATGTTGAGATGTCTTTGTGAGATTTCACAAACATGAGAACACCTACTAAAAACAGCATAATTGAATGATAACATGTGATAGGGACTCTTAAGAATTTGTGGAGTCATTGCAACAGACTTGGGCCACCTACTTTCAGAGATGGTGGGTGAAAAATAAAATCTACTGTTGATTAAACCATTCTAGTCAGATGTTTCATACACGTGTAGTTAAATGAAATCTCTAAATGATTCAAAATACTATGAGCTGAGTTTACTCCCTTTGGAAATTTCAAATTATTTGGAGATATACTCAAGGTGAGGACTGTGATCTTCTAGGTTTTACTATAAAACCAACAAATTCTAAAAAACTCAAATGAAAAACAGGATATTTTTATTTTGTCTTATATAGAATGCAAGAAAACATACTGAATTCAAAAGCCATTAATAAAAGAATTGAGGCTAAATCTTGACAAATCAAATTAAAAACATTTTCTGTTTGTGAAGTAGTTGTATGATTCCCTAATAAATTGGAAGCTGTGTCTGACTGGGCACAACTGTTGTCTTTTCCAAATGCTTGTTTAGGTCTCCCCAGAGTCAGATATTTGTAGTATATTAAACATTTTTCTGTGTTGGTAATTTATTAAAAATATTAATTAGTAATAATATAAACATAATTTCCTATGAAAAATATGTATATTTTATGTACTTTTTAATTTAAAATACACATATATAAATGTGAAAATGTTTGCTAATACTCATAAATAATTACACATCTTGTTTAAGAGTTATCTGTTTCAAAATGAATTCCTTCTTTTGAAGACTGGATAACTTTCTAGCCACTCATATCAAGAGTCAGTATTTTGGGAGTTCCCATCGTGGCGCAGTGGTTAACGAATCCGACTAGGAACCATGAGGTTGCGGGTTCGGTCCCTGCCCTTACTCAGTGGGTTAACGATCCGGCGTTGCCGTGAGCTGTGGTGTAGGTTGCAGACGCGGCTCGGATCCTGCGTTGCTGTGGCTCTGGTGTAGGCCAGTGGCTACAGCTCCGATTCAACCCCTAGCCTAGGAACCTCCATATGCCGCGAGAGCGGCCCAAGAAAAATGGCAAAAAGACAAAAAAAAAAAGAGTCCTACTTTCCTGCCTTCATCATCTTCAAATGCCTGATAGCTTTTTCAGGATCCATTCATCTCCTCATCAATTCATTATAACAATTCTGAGATTCTTCTCTCTTGTGGCAACTTCTTTGGGGTAACAAAACTTATATCTACACACATAATTAGATTAATTTTTACTTGGGTAAATTTCTCACATGCCCTATTCCTTTACCACACTTTCATATTGCCTAGATACTTCTTTGAGGCATGGTTTATATACTTTTCTTACTTCCCATCCTCTAAGTAAAAATAGACTATTACCTTTTAATTTATAAAAATGAATTATAAATTCTAGAGAAAAACAAAGAGGGATATGAAGCAAAAATAGACGTTGATCTAGAGAATCATCTTTTTTTTTTTCTGGTAAAAATATTATTCCCATAAGGGTGCAAAGCAAAATCTTTTGGTTAACCTTGGGCTTGAGAGATAATTTTTAGTTTCCTATTGCTGCAATAACAAATTACTATACATTTAGAAGTTGGATGCAGTGCCCGTTTCTTATCTCACAATTCTGTAGGTCAGAGTCAAGATATAGCGTTACACAACTGTGTTCTCTGCTTAGAGTTTCATAAAGCTGAAGTTGAGCCAGCAAGTCTGCATGTCTTTCATGAGGCTCTGGACCCACTTACAAGATCATTCAACTTGTGGGCTGGGTGCAGTTCCTCGTTGTGGTTGTAGGACTGAGGTCCCCATTTCTGTGCCCACTGTCAGTCTGAATGTAGTCCTGGCTCCTAGAGGTTGTCACAATCCTCATCATGTAGCCTCTATCCAGGAGCTGCAGGTCAAGTCTCTCTAATTCCAATCCCTCCTCCTTCTGCTTCTACTATTCCCTTGGCCTCCAGCCAGAAAAGAGGCTCTGCTTTGAAAGGCTCATGTGATTAAATTGGCATCACTCAGATAATCCAGGATAATCTCTTTGTTTTAAGGTCCATAACCTTAATTATATCTGCAAAATCCCTTGTAAACTATAATGTAACATATTCACAGTTTCCAGGGATTAGAACTTGGACATATGGGGTGGGGTGGGGGGTCATTTTTCAGTCTACCACACCCACACACCAAGTTCTTGGAAGAAAAACAAGGAAAAAAGCTAAGAAAATACCATTGATTAATTTTACTCTTCAAATTTAAAAATATCTCTATGTATATATATACACTTTTCCTCTTGTTATTCCTGACTGACTGAAGGTGTTATTATTTCTCATAATGATAGTAAATTAATATCAATTTCTGCTGTTTTCCTCTGGGTTTAAATGTTAAAGAAGTTTTTATGCATGTGTGCATTTATTGGTTTTTCAGGCATAAGAGGGTTTAAAGTAAGAAGTAAGCATAACTTAGAAATTTGATGACCATGACTATTTTCTCTGCCACATGACCTTAAATACTGTCACTTTCGCTTAATGTACTTAAGCAAAATATTACCAAAAACACATCTATAGGTAAACAAAATGGACTTATCCCTTGTCATAGCAAAGAAGGACACAGACTATGGTGAACCATGGAGTGTCTCCATAAGAAGGTGTTAGAAAGACCCTATTAGGATTTGGGGCTTTGAGTGGGTAATTTGAGAGAGGATGTAAGGAGGCTAGTGTTCCCTCTAGACTGCATGCTGTCAGAAAGTAGAAGCAATTCTGTGATTGTCTCAGAAAAATTTATTTACAGAAAGTAGAGACTAACACAAGATTTACATTGTATTAGTTAAGAAATATGCATTTACTTTGCCCAGAAAGTGGGGGAGGTGCTTTGTTATTTTGGAAGTTTTAAAACAATCTTGATTTTTGTCTGAGCATAGACAAAATTATGAGGTGGCTTCTATTTGTTTCATTTTATCATGGTATCAGAATAATCCTGTCTTAGAAAAAGGCAAATATCATATGTTATCACTTATATGTGGAGTCTAAAGAAATGACACAAAGGGGAAAGGTGGTAGGGAGGGATGGATTGCAAGTTTGGGACTGGCATATAAGCACTATTGTATATGGAATGAATGGTCAATGGGGACCTGCTGCAAGGAACTCTACTCAATATTCTATATAGGAGTTCCCGTCGTGGCTCAGTGGTTAACGAACCCAACTAGTATCCATGAGGACGCAGGTTTGATCCCTGGCCTTGCTCAGTGGGTTAAGGATCCTGCGTTGCTGTGAGCTGTGGTGTAGGTTGCAGGCATGGCTTGGATCCCACATTGCTCTGGCTGTGGCACAGGCCGGCAGCTATAGCTCTGATTCAACCCCTAGCCTGGGAACTTCCATATGCCGTGGGTGTGGCCCTAAAAAGACAAAAGACAAAAACAAACAAAAAGTAATACCCTTATCTGAGGCTGGTACTCTGTGAGAATTGTTTATATCTAATGGGAAAATAACATAGCCTAGATGTGTATGCCAGACTGTCTTCTGAATATCAGGAACTGTTCCTTTTTCTCTTTCTTGATTCTGATGTGGTGAATGTCTGCTTTTTGGGAGCAGAGCAATTCACAAAATAAGAGTGATCCAATTAATTTTGTAAAATTTCCATGCTGAAAGACTGGCTGGACCAAAATCTTTTCAACTGATATCTGAATGGACAGTCCAATTTCACTTGAAAATTCTTTCAAGATAATGCTAGTTTTGGCCAATCAACCAAACGTTTGCTGAAGAGAACACCTTGCATGAATAATTCCTGTAAGTCATTCAAGGGTATATTCTCCAAAGCCTCAAATTGCAAAACAGAGCTAGTTATTTTCTCCATTTTTTACCATCACTTTCACAAAAAATACAACACTTTTCTTCAAGAATATGTGCATATTTGGCATCTTCTAATTGTTTATCCTAAAATATTAACAGATAGGTGTAGGTGAAGAGTAACATTGAAAGCAGTAGCTTATAATAGCTTAAAGAACTTAATGATTTTTATTGCTCTTGTAAGGAATATTCTGTTCTAAACATATTTAAAATTGAATGTGAATGCCACGATCTTATTTAAATAGCAAGTGGCATGGTATATTATCTCTTGCCATCAAAAAATATTTCGTATTATAACCATTTTAATTATCTAAAGGACAGTTTAATGAGATTAAAGGAGTGCCTATTTTCTATTAGAGAGGATCTTACCAAAGCAAATACCAGAATTTTAAAATTATCTGAGGCCTGACCACAAAGAATTCACAGTTCTTCAGTGAAGTAGCAAAGGATGACATGGAATAATTAAATGCAAAATGATACCATAAATATAATTCAGGGGATAATGTGTTCTGTTAGTGTGCCCCATTGGGTACAAAATTGCTTTCAATATCATAACAAAGTCAAAAGAATCAGGGTGGGAGACATTTACAATTTCTCAGTGGAGGATTCAAGGTAACAGAGAGGATGGGAGTTGCAGTTGTATTCCTGGCTCTCATCATCAATGAATTTCACTGCACTTGAGCCTGTAAATAGGAATGTAAATCTTATGTACCTGAGAGTAAAATATGTAGTGGTTAAATATTAATTCTACAACTAAGATAAATTACAGGGTTTTTTTTTTCCCCTTTGATTAGCACTCTATGGTTTGTCAAAAACATAAGCCAAAAGGAGAATGAGGTATAAAATCTCTCTATAAAAATGGATCATTGACTGCAAGCCAATAGTAAGAAAGTGATGAATACTTTGTTAGTGAGAGTATGTCAAGGAGTAAAACAGACATCTAACCATTAGCAAGGAATCTATGAATGACATCATATTCTCCTGACAATTACCTTCCATTCCATTCATCCAGAAGAGAGGTACTATCATTTTACCTGCTGTGCCAATGATAAAAAGCAATTTTAACAACTCTTAGTCTCATTCTATATTCTTTCCCTCTGTTTGCATTAAATTACCATTCCTGGAGTATTATATATACAAAACTTTTAAAACAAATATGAAGGCAAATTTTACCTAATTTTTGTCAAAATAATTTTTTGGCCTCATCAAACATTCTAGAATCTAAAGAATCTGGGGCAAATATAAAAACAAAAAAAAAAAACAAAAAAACAGAGCTAAAATTATCTTGCTCTAATTCTGAAGAGAGTAAGCACTGAATAGAACCATTCTTATCTCTCCCTTCAATTTCACCAATTAGAAATCTATTGTATTTAATATACATTAAAAGTATTAATGACCAATCAGAAATATTGTCTACTGGGCATTCAAATTGCTTATGGAATCATCAACTGAGATCACTAATTATCAAGAAATGAAGGTTTGGTATGAACAGTGGTTAGAGATCTGAGAAAACATGGGCAAGGTTTGTAACTGGTATTCCTAAGAGCTTCATAAGAGCACTGGTATCCAGTGGATTTAAGGGTAAGGTTAGGAAGGCTCAAGAAACCTTGTTTTGCGAAATGAAAAGACAGGCAACTATAGACTGCCATAGCTGACACGTTATTAACAAATGACTATTTAGTTATAGATGTTGATGTTTAGATATCAGGATGCTTGAAAGTTTTAAATCTCAGATTGGAAACAAGTAAGTCATCTTGAAAGAGGCCAATAATTTTAACTTCAGCAGTTAAAATAGGTTTTTATTCGTCAAATCCACTTCTTCCTCTTAGAAATTTTTCTTTCAGCTTTGGAATGGAAAACAAAGAAAAAAAGTCAGCAGTACAATTTATTTATTTGCCAATGTGTTTTATTTAGCTTTTACCTCAGGATCATTTTGGTTGGAGTTTTCCAAGTATCTGAAAGTGAATATTCATTAATATGAACCAACAGTTTTCCTGCTGGTTATAGGTGTGAGGGGAAAAAGATTTTATTATGAAAAAATACTTAAAAGATGTAAAGACACCTGATTTCTTGTAGCTGTCTAGAATGAATGAGAGGTTCCAGCCTAATGGGCCAACAGAGATAGAAGAAAATAACATATACATTTTGATACTTGTAATATCTTTGAATTAAAGAACCCAGAAATTATCCTGCTTTCCTCTTATGTGAGTAAATATAGTCTATTTATTTTTTGAAGATTCATTGTTTTGGTTTTTTTTGTAGTCTTCCAAAAGTGAGGACGTTATCTTTTTTTGTATTAAATTATAGTTGACTTACAATGTTTCCATTTTTTTTAGTAGATTCTTGGTATTTGTAGCTGAAAGGCTCCAAACCTACCTTGCCCCTCCTTATTATTATTTATTTCTGAGGACATTTAGTAAATATTTATCTCTTGCGTGTGGGCATGTACCAAAAAATTGAGAAATAAAATAATAAACAGAGAAGAGGAAAAAAAAAATGGAATTCAAAGTTGTCAGGAAAAGTCTTTAGGTATAAAATGAGACCAAGGATTGTGTTTGATAGATGAGAAGACAGAAAATGAGAAAAGGAAAGTCTGTACGTCTGACTGAAAAGCCTGACTTGACAGCCTATCACAGAACATTTCAAATATATCGTTTATATGTCAATGTGATTTATTTTCACGTCCTGACAGAATCATCCATTGTTAACATCACTCTTAGTTGGTAGTTCATAAGTTCTGAACGGTAGAATTATGTTTATCCCATATCATGTATAATATTTATTTAGTTATAGATTCTAGTCTAAACTTTCATACTAATGATGATGTTTCATTTGTTTCAAACCAATACTTATCAATAAAAATACATATAATACTAGGTATATTTTGTGAACACAGATGTAAAACTCAATGAGTTATCTCATGAAAAAAAAATCCAAGTAGTAATGAAAAAACTAAAGACATAACAACAAGACTTTTGCTTTTCTAATCATAGAAATTTTGTGTCTTTGAAACATATAAAAATATGGATAATTTTTAAATTCAAGACACAAGGCAGCATATGATTTTGAACTACTTTTAAATTTCAATGATCTAATTTTAGGATTAACTTTGTCAGTTAATATTATATTAACAGTCTATATTATTATTTCTTAGCATAGCACTATTTTTAATCTATTAATAAAAGCATTTAACACATTCACAATCAACACTTTTAGAGTTAAGTTGATATTTGCTTGCATATGCATTTGTGTTTGTGTTGAAGGACAGGTTCATAGATTTGAACAAATCTGATCACATGTAAGGTAAAAATAATTAGTAATTTTTTCTGGACATTAGCAATTAAATATTTTAAATTTTACTGCACTTTCATCATCTATGATGAGTTCCCTTCCATTAACCATAAAACTTCCAAAATTAGAGCTAAATTTTATTTATATCATAGAACATAGTGACATGCTTATTTAGTAAAAGTGCCTTAAATGCTGTTAAATCAGATTTTAATTGTTAAGTATTGCTTCCTTATTCAAAACCATCTTTTAAAAACTACTTAATATTTAAATATGCAGTGTTTTCTTGTATTTATGTGAATATCAATGGTACCAATACTGATTCCAATTAGCTAACAACAAATACACAATTAGTACAATGCAGTGCAGTTAAAAAGATATTATAGATGCAATTTCTTATTAAAAGAAATTAAATTATTCTCATGATTTACTATGTGATTAATAAAATGTGGGAGACATTAGTTTTTGTATTTGAATAATTCTATAGCAATGTTAAATGCCAAGTATAATTAAAAAATCTCTGTCAATGTCTGTAGTTACTAAGTTTTTTTAATTAATTAAATTTCTTTGATATCTTCTTTAAATGCCATTGCATATTCAATTTCTGTTTTTCCTAAAATGTTATCTTAATGGTTATATATAGGTTTGGATTTATTTTGAAATAACATGCTTCCATAAAAAATTATAAATCTCCTAAATATTGGTTACTGGCAACACTGATCATGGCAAATTGCAGCCGAAGTATATTATAGGTCACATATTTTTAAGCTTAGACAATTTTTTTACATATTTATTATATGTAGATATATACATATATATATATGGAAGGGCTTATGATAATATATGTATCTTCCATGATAGATTTATCTTTAAATAAAATTTAAAGTACTGAATTATAAAAATTATATGATTATGCAAAACAATACAGTTTGCTATTTTCTCTGAACTGGTAGATTATCTAATTTACTTGTTAACTTGCCTTTTCATTCATTAACTTTCCTATAATATTTTAATTTTTACAATGGTGTTAATATGCTACAACTTTTTCCATTCATATGCTTTGGAAATTTACATATGTTGATATTGATAGTCTTGGTTTTATCATTTGACATGATTAATCATTTAGGCATTTGAATAGTCTCCTCTTATAGAAATTATACAATAAATATTCTTGGACAAGTATAGTTATTCACTTCCACAAGGGTTTCTCTGTGATTAACATTCTGAAATGGAATTCCTGTGATTTGGATCATATGCATATTTCTAAATATTGAGAAAAAACTTTTCAAAATGTTATATTTATTTACATTCTCAGAGTATAAGCTTTATTTCTCAAAAGTATTCCTCAAATTTAAAGATAATTTGGGGACAATTTTAATTATAGCTTCGTGCAAAACTCTAGATAAATATTTATAAATTGCATCCCTTTGATTTTGCATAATCTGTTTATATTGAAGCAAAGTTTGGATTAAGGTAGAAGTCATGGGGCTTTATTTTTTTCTTAACATTGTAAATGTTGCTCATCTGAATTCTGATACTATTTATTCTTACTATAGAGAAATAGGAGATCAGGCTGATAAAACTCTTCCTCTTTCTGGGTGATCTTTTTTTTAATTTATTTGCTTATATGATTCTATATTAAACTCGAGTAATGATTTTCTTTAATATTGCTTTTCCCATATTAAGTTAGGTAGAGGACAGGCCTTTGTATTGTAATGTTCATATTATTTAGAAGATATTTTTCTCTAATTTTATTCTTTTGCATTATTTTCCGTTCTCTTTTTGGGACCATAATTTTTGTGCACATTGGAACTTCTTTGCCTTCCAAATTTGCAGTTGAATACTATTTATGTTTATATATTTTAGCCTTTCCCCAGGTTTTGGTATGGCTTTCAATAAGTATTTCAAATATTCTTAACGGTAGTTTTTGGCTTTTAATGTTATAATAATTTCTATACTCTTTTTATCATTCTTTTTTAAAATTCTATCAACTTGTTTTTTAATTTTTTTAAAAAATTGTCTCATCATTGAGCTGTTATTTTTAAATTTTTTTTCGCTTGGTATACCATTCTCTCTAATTTTGTTTTTATTAATTGGAATTACGTCTCTGCATAATCTTTCTCTGCTGAGTTTTTTACCTTTTTAACATCACATGTATCTTGGAGAATATTAATTATTTTTAGTTATAGTCAGCAATTTGCCAAAAAGTTTTATTTAAGAGAAACAAAGCAGAGAGGTAGAGACCTGAGAAATGTCCACATAAGGTTCATATTTTCTGTTTTAAATACTCTCCCATGAAATCTCTTGTTTTCTTAGTGCTTCCAAAAATTGGTGTTTCAAAGATTGGTGCTATAGAAAGTAAAGCCATTAAAATCACAAGGTCACTTTGTGTTTCCTGGATGGTTCTGCTTGCCTCCTTTTTATAAACATCTGGCTAGGTTGCTAAATTGAAAATAGGACTTTCATTTAAATGTAATGTTTACCTTTTCACCAATCTCTCTTCTCCAAAGAGAAATGATTTGATTTGATCAGGATTCTAAGACATACTATTCTAATCAATGGAATTTTAGATGGGGTTTTCAAGACTAATAATAATTTCTAGAAAATTGTGCATTTTGTTATAGGCTACATTAGTTTTTGGTTTGTATCATTTGGGTTTTTTTTTTTTTGACATATCTTTTTCTATTTTAGTGCAGCTACCACAGAATTCAGTAATAACTCTATAGCTTAGTTTCTTTAGTTGTTTCTTTGTTTCATGGCACAATTTTCTTTTAGATATTGTTTTTTTTTCCCCATTCTTGTGGGTTTTAAGGGAGATGGATGAAATAAAAATTACTTTAGGCAACTATATTTTACAGCAGTTTCAAATACCAACTTTGAAGTTGTTTCTTTCTCGTCTCCGCAGTAACAGTGGCCTATAAGAAATAATTAAGAGGGAGTTCCCGTCGTGGCGCAGTGGTTAACAAATCAGACTAGGAACCGTGAGGTTGCAGGTTCCATCCCTGCCCTTGCTCAGTGGGTTAACGATCCAGCGTTGCCGTGAGCTGTGGTGTAGGTCCCAGATACCCGCGTTGCTGTGGCTGTGGCGTAGGCCGGTGGCTACAGCTCCGATTGAACCCCTAGCCTGGGAACCTCCATATGCTGCGGGAGCGGCCCCAGAAATGGCAAAAAGACAAAAAAAAAGTCCCAACCACCAGATAAATGACTAAGAGATAAAGTGTGGCTTGGTTTGATATGTAATATATATGAATGCTATAGAATGATATATAAATAATACTACAATATATTTGGAGTTTAAAAGATGATTTTTTGGCTTAAAGAAATTCATTATCATATTAGAAAAAAGTAAAATAACAAGCTATTTATAAAGATGGACATTTCCATATGAATAAATACATTTGACATTAAACAATTCATAAATTAAAGGCTCGAGGCATTTTTCTCTGTATAGAATTATTTTCATGTCATCTTAAAATATATATAATTCTACTTTAATTTTTATAATATTTTATGTGTTATATATAATATATATATATATAATTTTACAATAAGAAATTTTATTTGGTTACTAATTTTTTTAATTGTAGAATGTAGAAAAATTGGCAAGGAAAAAGTTAACCAAAAATAACATAAGTGAGAATGCAAGTTTGCAACAAAAGATAACTATCAGTTTACAAAAATTTTCAAGTCTAAATGTTGCCATATATGAAAAAAATTTGCTTTATAATTCTATCCTGTAATATATGAGCTTAACATGTTTGTGTAAAAAGTATCCTCATGGAGGAGAAACATAGGTTTCTTTGGGAGAGGATTATTTTTTTAATGGCTTATCATTATTCTCCTATTGTTGAGAGACTAGCCTCATAATTACCCACTGAAAATGTGCTCAGTTAACAAATTGATGGGTCTTCATATTGAAAGGATTTGACAGAGTATAGGGAACGATATGTTTCTTTTTTAATGAACTTTAATGAATCTGAGTAAAACTTTGAAATCAGAGGTTATCTTGCAATTGGGTAAGTGATCAATTAGAAAATCAACTCAAATTTGATATACTGAGAGCATCAACCTCCAACAGCTGCTGATGAGATTGAACAATTTAATGTGTTTTCAAAAGCAAAGCTAACCATTATTTCTAGAACTCTTTGACAGAAATATGTGGAGCTGTATATGTTTTCAAAATAAGGGGGTAAGAAAGAAACTTCCAAATAACTTAGGAAAAATCATTGTGCCTTTAATGTGTAGACAATTCAGGGGCCTCCTTTTTTTTTTTAATGGTTTTCTTGAATCTTTGAGGGTAAACATTGATTACTGGCATGCAGATAGCTTGCATTTCTGAACAAAATCAAAATGTTAAAAACTTCCAGAGAGCAGGAAATGAGAATTTAGTTGTCTATAAGTTAGAATCAACCATACATTTTTAATTCATTTTTATATTCCGTGCCTTGAATGTTCTGGTATACACAGGAATACAAAAATGAGTTAAACATATTCTTGAATAATCTAATGAGTAACAACAAATGTTGATAATTACTATACAGTAACAAGTGACAGTTTTACATAGATATTGGATTCAAGAAGGGGAAACACTTTCTTAAGAAGAAAATGAGGAAAACGGATTTCAGGAAAATTCAAGACATGTGCAGAGGCACACAGACATGATCGAATGTGGGATATTTGGAAAATGTTGTGCAGCTAAGGATAGCCAAGGAACAGGACGTGGTTGTTCTTACCGATGAGTCGTAAAATAGCTGAGACAATTCATCAAGTCACTGGCATAACTTCAGTCTATAGGGACTCACAAAGCAGTGCATCAAGAGTAATCCAGGAGAGTGAAACCATGATCCAGTTAGAGTTTACTTTGTATTTTAGAGAAATAATAACCGCGAAGAAGATTATTTAGAGAGACAGACTATACATACAAGGATATTATTATGAATAAACAAGATGAACAATTCTGAGGATTTTCACTAAAACCTGGTGTTTGAAATGGAAAGAAGGGATTTTTAACAAATACTGAAGTTATTTCTCTTGTCACGGATATCCGTGCTTTGTATTTTCTGAGGGTTCCATTTAACCCCCACCAGATGTAGACAGAAACAAACTTGAATGAAGTATATTTTGAAAATTATAAATAATAAAGGCCCTTTCAAACCGACTGCCTTTTAAGTATGTCAGTCACTGAGGCAGCTGTGTCATTGGCTTAAATGATTTATACGTATTATTTTTATTTGCCCTTATCCTACGTAAATCTTTCATATGACGGTAAAAATTCGATAGACAGCAGTGCCTCTTACCTAAATCTGCTTTCCTGGGGCATCAGAATCTGAAATGAATTTGGAACAGTGAAATAGGATAGAGCAGCTCTGGAGATGCATCTCTCCACCATGGTGAAGGGAGGCTTTAATGGAGGAGGCCTCACAGTATTAAGATGTCAACAGGATTTGTAGCACATTACTGAACCCTCACCAAAGCATGAGGATTATTTCCAATTTACTGTCAGTCAAGTTAAGCACATTTGTATAAGACAAATTATTCATGATATACAATTCTTATGATATAAATTTCCAATTTTTCTTCATTACAGCCTCACTACAGCTAAGTGAATCATTTCGATTCTAACTGTTCCATATTTCCTTTCTTTCTTTATCTATAGCCTGTTCATGCTCTTATGAATTTCTCTGTTTCTCTGCTCTGTGCTGTCACTTCCCAGTACTAAAGTCTTCTTTGATGTTAATGGGAAATATTCCTGTTTTGCTTTTGTCCCTGCAAAAAATGTATGGATCTGATCTTTTATCAAAATGTCTTACTCTCTTATTTTCTGTCCTGAATTTACTTCTTAATCAAGAACTGCTTTCATTTTCTTTTTCTAACTCCACAGGGGTTGATTCTCTTTATTGCTGGTGATGAGCTGCCATTCTGTTAAGTGTGCCCAGGATCAAGGTACACCATAGATAACTGGGGCCTGTAGTTATTTTATCTTCTGGCTTCTGTTTGGTTATCAAGTGAAAATGATTTCATTATTACTTTAACATACGAGATACATTGTAAACCCTTGAAAGACTAAAATAATTATCCTTATCTACAGCACCTCTAGTGGCTTTACATTTTTAGTGCTTCAGTCTTTAGTCGCATCTTTGCCCATCGATGGTAAGGAAACACATGTGTGTAAAGAATAATGACAAAACAAGTTTAATTAATATCGTAATAAATGCTATCAAGAAACCATATAAGAATAACACAAAATTGAACTAGAGTTGCTAGGGAGTGTTCCGATAAAGGCTTTGTGTCACTAACAGCAAAGCTAAAAATATCTGAAAATAAGACACTGAGATCCTGTTTGGCTTTCTGTTTAGGGGACCATTATTCAAAGTGACAACAGTTATGTCTTGGCTTTAATTTCAATGTTTCTCTCCAATATGTTCAAATATAAAGATATATAATGGCTCATTAGTCACTATTATGTTATTTTTTTATCATAGTTATATGCATATGCTAACTCCATTTGACACCATCAAGAAGAAGAAATATTTATCTTTCAAATCAATAAGCTTATAAAAAACATCACAACATTGTGTTATAAACTTCAGCATAGCTGTTAAAAATAAAATCTCTAGATCTAGAGAATTTAAAATATCACATTAAATTTTATGCTATAATAAGAAAACAATTATCAAGAAAGTCATCATTATTCAGTTAATGCTTTCAATACATAGACTTGACTAAAGAATAAAAAATACATGTAATATTTGATATATTTAAAAGGGAAAAGGTCTTGAATTTTCTCTCTCTCTCTTTTTTTTTTCTTCTTTTGGCCATGCCTGTGGCATGCAGAAGTTCCTGGGCCAGGGATTGAACCTGTGCCACAGAAGTGACAATGCAAAATCCTTAACCACTAACCTTAACTAGGGAATGCCTGAATTTTCTCTTTTAAAAGATATCTTTCAATTACACTTAATTATGCATTAAAAATGTCAAATTACTGGAACCTGGAGCCTGTAGTAATTTATGATTTTGAAAATTTCGTCACTGGTACATACAGGTAAATACTGCAATAACATACACATCATAAAGCCAAGTATATGTAGAAAAACATATCTTTGTAATCTTACTGACAAAGGTAGCTACAGTAGCAAATCACTTAGATGGGACTCAATAAATATTTGTGACTATTTTTAAACTATTTTGCACATGGATGATGATGAAGAACAAAAGGAACACTTGTCCTTGGAAAAAAGAAGGTTTTTTTGTTTAATATTACGGTGGTGTTATCTAATACAATGTTTGCCATACTACACATCTCAACTCAGTGGATCATGAAATTAATGTAATGGTTTGTAACTAACATTTCAACATGAAATAAATTAGACTAAAATAGGAGAGAGTGGAAAAAACAGTATATTTCAAATATTAAAGATAAGTATAGTTCATGAAATTTCTACTTATTATATATGCATTTGTTACTATTTAGCCAATAATAGCCAGTGTGGCCACATCAATTGTTTATTTTTGGCACTCACATGAGTTGATCGATACAACCATTCCGATGCTGGCTTGCACTGTCATAGGCAATGGTAAAATATCTTTAATACCCAACCTTGGATATTATTTGCATAATTTTTACATTTACATGCCAAATATATTTCTTACTATTATTTATAATCCAAACGTTAGAGCAGACCTGTGACTATAAATACATTTCTGTAATAATAGATGGTGTTAATAGGATTTGTTAAACATACTGCCTTCATATTTGTTAAACATAAACAAATGGCATATTCATATTCATATTTGTTCATATTCATATTTGTTAAACATAAACAAGTAGCAGCAATTAAGTTACTTTTGAGAGGAATAAATAAGAAATGTATAAGATTTTTAAAAATCAGATTTCCATTCAGAACACCTAGATGGCATGTTCTGGAGCATATAAGAGGATTATTCTTTTTTAATTATTACCATACTTTCTCTTCTTTTTCTTCAATTTGAAGTCAACACAAAAACTTTTATGAGCTAAATGTTTCCCTTTCCAGTTATGAATAAGAACATATAAACTGTATAAACTGTGAATAGACAGAGATAAGTGGCCAAGAGTATTATCATCACCAGTGCTTCTGCATTCGAAGAGATGGCCAAATGGTTATAATACAGGTCAGGATCCTCATGCAAATTATATCCTTTGTAGAGAGGAACTGAGTATTGCCAGCTAGTTGTGTGTTTACGTATAGTAGGAAACTGGGAAGTAATGTTCTTGCCAGCAGAAAAAGCAGCCCAATCAATCTTGCTCTCTTTTAATCAAAGTTTGTATGATAATCCTATAGGCTCCACATCCTGAAAGGAATTTTGTCCACACTAAACATTTGATTCTCTTTTCCATTTTGGGATATTTACTCTCAGAACTTTATTGAAAAAAAAAATATTACCCTATACGTGGAGGTAAAGTACTAAGACAATATTTAAAATTAAGAATATCATATGTAAGGTTATGAAAATTTTTTCCTAATAAATTAGAATATATTTTAGGAGAGGACTCTAAATTTTTCAATGAGGTGACAACTTTAAATTATAAGTCAATATTGTTACTTATTCCAGCTCTGTCCCTCAAATATCTGGGAACTCTTAGGAAAATAAAAAGACTTCTGCATTATTTACCTTCGAATATGAAACCAAATAGGCTCTTGCAGACCTGACAGTCTCCAAGGAAATATTATTCATTATGTATTTACAGTTATTGGATTAAAACTTAGTAATGTTCTATGTTCAATTAATAATAATACAGAGCAGGGTGAACTATGAAATACACTGTGCTTTTTTAAAAGCTCTAATATGGGAAAAGACAAGCAGTTTGTCCTAATGAATGCATCTAATTGGTGCACTTTATTATAAAACACTGGAGCAGCATTTTTCAAGAGGCAGTTCTATTTGTAACTGGCTGTCTTCAGCATGTCAGGGTGTAATAAATGTGCTACAGACTAGAACTGCTGATTAGCATTTCTGGAATCCCAGGAAGTTAGTAAAAGCTCTTTGCCATTAAAGAAAGTCCTTTTTAGCAGCGTTCAGACAGAGAGCTATAGTCCAATGACCTATGATTGTTATTCAGTGTGAGTAACTTTAGGAAGATTTCCGATAATCTATTTGGTGATATATGTGATTTAAAAGGAAGAAACATGTTAATGAGAAAATTATGATGCTTGTTGTAGTGTACACATATTTCAGTATTTCCCACATAAGTATGTTTGTAATGTCTAATACGAGGGATATCTTCACTATAATTATCTGAATCACATTAATTTCTTTTACATTTCTTTTTTGTTTCATATTTCTCAGTAACTCACAGTCAATAATGGATGTAATCAGCCACTGATGAAAGGAAAAATGAGTTAAGACTAGATTTCAGAAGAGTTGTTGTTAGTGATGAAATTAGGCCAAAAAAAAGTCACTTATGAAATAGAGTTTGAGGAAGACTGTCTTCTTTTTTTCTTAAAAAACAATATAATAAAACGCAACCTTGGAGTTCCCATTGTGACTTAGCAGGTTAAGGGCCTGATACTGTCTTTGTGAGGATGAGGGTTCAATCACTGGCCCCGCTCAGTGGGTTAAGGATCAGGTATTGCCGCAAGCTGCATATAGGTCACAGATGTAGCTCGAATCCAGCATTGCTGTGGCTGTGGTGTAGGCTGCAGCTTTGGCTCTGATTTGACCCCTAGCCTGGGAACTTCCATATGCCACAGGTGTGGTGGTAAAAAGAAAAAAAAAAAACGCAACCCTAACACAAAACTTTTGAGGAACTAGGTAGCTACCATATTTAACACTGAAACATTAAAATAATGCTTTTAATAATCATTTTTAATATGTAAAATGTAAGCACTGAAACAAATCAAATATTGATATATATTAATTTTTAGTGCTTTCAGCCTGTTGGTCTATTGTTACAGTCAATCTCTTCTAACAATTATTTCTAAACGTAGAGTTTGATAATTCATCTACAGCCAACTTCAACTTAAATAAAACATTTTTACATAATCTATTTTATAGTCAGAATTCCTTGAATTTTTAAAATTAAACATGTAAATATTTATATGTTAAGAAATGAAATTATTCTGAATGCCAGTTTTCTGAATTGAAAAGTATGGTGATTTAAAATACAATGCATCGAGGGTGTGCACAGAAAAAAAATGAATTAAAAAAAGTGAATAGTATAAGAAACCAAAAATAATCCTACACATTTTTTTTTTAAAGATCTAAAGCAAAAGGATAGGAAAGATATAAGTGGTGACTAAATTAGAGCCAGGTTGGCCAAGCTAGTATCAGAAAAAATAGACTTTTAATTCAAAATAGTAATGGGACAAAGGGCATTTTATATTTTAAAATATTCAGTACAGCAGTTCCTTGGTTAAGGATTAGGATCTGGCATTATCACTGCTGTGGCTCAGGTTGCTGCTGTGGCACAGGGTCAGTTCCTGGCCCAAGGACTTCTGCATGTTCCAGGAGACCCCCCCTCAAAAAAAATGTTAATTTTAAAATTCAGTTCTCGGGAGATCCCACTGTGGCTCAGTGGTAATGAACCCAATTAATATCCGTGAGGATGCAGGTTCTATCCCTGACCTCACTCAGTGGGTTAAAGGATCCAGTGTTGCTGTGAGCTGTGGTGTAGGTCGCAGATGTGGCTTGGATCGTGTGTTGCTGTGGTGAAGGCCAGTGGCTACAGCTACAATTCACCCCCTAGCCTGGGAACTTCCATAGTATGGGTGAGACCCTAAAATAACAATAAAATAAAATAAAATAAAACAGAGTCCCCATTGTGGCTCAATGGGTTAAGGACCCGATGTTGTATCTGAGAGAATGCAGGTTCAATCCATGGCCTTCCTCAGTGGGTTATGGATCCAGTGTGCCACAAGCTGCCATATAGGTCGCAGCTGCAGCTCCAGTTTGACCTCTGGCCCAAGAACTTCCATATGCCATAGATGCAACCATGAAAAGAAAAAAAAAGGGATTAAACACAGCAAAAGATGTAAAAATTATGTACATTTATGCTTCTAATCATGGATCTTCAAAATTTTGTGATATAAAATTTTAAAGATGGAAGGGTAAAGAGTGCTACAATAATAGTTGAAAACTTTAAAACCCTGCTTTTAATAACTGGATATCCACATGCCAAAGAATTAAATTAGATCTTTAAACTGTGTACATACATTAACTGAAAATGCATAAAAGACCTATATTTAAAAGCTAAAAATATAAGGAAGAAAAATTGAGGAATATCCTCATGACATTGAATTTGGTGATAATTCATGCACATGGCACCAGAAGCACAGTCACCAAAAGAAAACAATAGATAAGTTAGACTTCATTAAAATTAAGAACTTTTGTTCATCAAAACATAAGATCAAAAAGTGAAAGATGACTTACTGCATAGGAGGAAATATTTTCAGTCATATAGCTGATAATGGATGAATATCTAATTTATAAAGAATGCCTACAACTTAGCAACAAAAACAAAAACTCAACTAAAAAATGGGCAAAGATCTCCAAAAAAGATATATAAATGCCTCTTAGGTACATGAAGAGTTGCTCAACATTGTCAGTCATTAGAGAAATGCAAATCAAAACTACAATAAGATACTGCTTCACACTAGACTTCATGTGAGAGGGGAAAAAAGGAAGATAACAAGTGTTGGTGAAGATGTGGAGACACTGAACCCTTGTGCATTGCTACTAGGGATTAAAATAATTCAGTAAATGTGGAAAACGGTTTGGTGGTTTTTCAAAAAGTTAAACATAGAATCACCACATGACACAGCAGTTTCACTGCTGAGTATGTATCCAAAAGAACTAAAAAGCAGGAACTCAGGTATTTGTAAAACAATGTTCATAGGAGCATTATTCACAATAGCAAAAAGGTAGAAACAAAATGTGGTATACACATAAGATGGAATGTTATTCAGCCACAAAAACAAATGAGATTTTGACACATGCTACAGTATAGATTTTTTTTTTCAGTCTTTTTAGGGCCGCACCAGCAGCATATGGAGGTTCGAATCAGAGCTATAGCTGCCAGCCTATACCAGAGCCACAGCAATGCGGGATCCAAACCACATGTGCAACCTCTACCACAGCTCACGGCAACTCTGGATCCTTAACCCACTGAGCAAGGCCAGGGATCACACCTGTGTCCTCATGGATGCTACTCAGATTTGTTTCTGCTGAGCCATGGCGGGAACATAGACTGATATAGAAAAGAATTATGCTCAGTGAAATAAGTCAGATAGGGAAGGACAAACACTGAATAATTTCATTTAAGAGGCATCAATAATACCCTAATTTATAGAGACCGAAAGCATAGTAGAGGTTATCACGGGCTGGGGGAGAAAAGACAACTACCGTTTTAATGGGTACAGAGTTTTTATTGAGAATGATGAAAATGTTTTCGGAGTTGGATAATGGTCATGGTCATTCAGGACTGCAAATGTATTTAATGGTGCTCAACTGTAAATTTTCTCATGCTTAAAATGAGAACGATCATGATGTATAATGTATAGTCTCCCCCCAACACACACACAAAAACAACTTTTAAAAATCTCTAGAAAAGAAAAGTATTGGCATTTTTAGGACTATGAGCAAGTTATTTATTTATATAATTGTCTTGGTAGTTTAAATTGTAAGCTTTCTAAAGCATCTACGTCGGGGTAATCTCATTCAGGTAACTAAAATTAGAAGTGCTTACTCAGTAATTAAAAATTTTTTTCCATTTGTGTAGGTCATGTCATAAATCCAGTCTAAGACTCTAATGAAAGCTGGCTCGCCAGAAAAATAAATTCCTCTACACACACATACACACACACATTGTTGTAGGGAATTCAAATACTCTCTATGTTCTATAAATCAGACTCAGATTCAGAACATTTAAGTGACCTTCTCACACAGAGATGAGGTTCTAATTAAGAGATATAATACCTAAAAGGCACTCAATACCCAGACATGAAGGTAGCTGTATAATATTTCCTTCTCCACTGGAAGTATGAGATATAGTAACATATGCTAACACTTGGATTGAAAGTAAAATTTCATTTGGTTCTACCACATATTCCTTTACTGTCATTTTCTATTTAAAAGAAAAAAACCCAGGAGGAGAAAAAGGTTACTTTCTGTGGTTCTTACTAATTTTTGAACTTTTCTAGAAGTGGAAATACTTACTGATGATACATCACATGCTTTAAAATAATACACTTGACATTTCAAGAATTTGTTTAGCTTGATTTTGACTGACATGCATATGTTGCATAGCCTGTGTCATTCAAATCCTTCTAACCACCTCCTTCAAAGTTACCTGATAATCATTAATATTTGTCATCTGCATATTCACTCAACACATTTGGTGATTCAATTTGTAAATTTGGTCTTGCTGTAAATTCTTATATAGAATTACCCATAATTACCGTATAATTACTTCTTCACTGTATTCCTCACAGACATCAGTCAGATTTATCAAGTGTAGACTTAATATCATCTAAACTTTATTGCCGTAACTTCAAGTACCAGGGGATGTCTTATAGTACAAAGCCATTAGCACTAACCGCTCACGAAACTTGGTGCCTTAGAGAACCTAATGGACTTGCAGTCATTTCTCAGGAGCTAAAAAGCTGTGATTACCAGTGTGTTTCATGTTCACCTTCTTATTTCTCACACACAATCATTTATTTTATCTCTGAGGTTACAAACATAGCACTACTCAGTTATTTACTCTTCATAAACCATCTAGTCCCACTTATGTATATCAAATCATAATAGAGATTATGATACATGAATGCTTATAATAGGCTTATTAAAACAGGTCGTTACATTCTTATTATTGTTCAATATTGACATCAACAAACTGAGTGACAATAAAGTGATTGTCTCAGAACATGTCATAAAAAGGCACAAAAGAACATAATAAAATGTTATTATGCACCATAAGGAAAATAAATAGTTTGGGGAATGAAACAGTTGAACCACTAAAAATGTTGTGAAAATGATAAAAAAAAAGTCCTTTGTGGCCAAAATATAATATCAGATAAAATCATGACATAAAAACTACATCGGAAATTAAACTAGCTTCAAAACTTGAAACCATATAAAAGTTTAGATAGCTGGAGAAAATATATTTAAATTTGTTATACTCAAACACACATAAATGAATATTGTAGTTTTTTTATTAAACCAAAAATACTGCATTTAATGATTCCATTTGTAAGACAGTGTGTATTAACTTGGACAAAGATGAATTGTTTAGATGTGTGAATGACTCGCAGTGATGATGCTTGAGATAAAACAGTTGATGGTATTTCAATAGTGAATGGAGGTCTTAAATACCTTCTCCAGTGTTCATGAGTCACAACTGAAAAGGATGATCAATTGCAATCTAAAAGAATGCCCTTTGAAGAACAGACAGAAGGTATGATTGTCTGTAACAAAGTATGTCCGGATATGGGTCCAATTCTAGTCTCCTCTCCTGATTTAAGAGTCAGTCTTCCTTGATTGATGAAACTGCTAAAGACAAGATCTTTGACAATTAAGTTCCTTTTGGAGGATCTGTTTTGTATTTCAGTGGACTAAGGGGAGGCCACTGTTAGAGGATAAACCGAGGCACACTAAACTTTTAAAGAGCTTATTTTAGCAGGGCAGCCAGTACCAAAGTTTCAATACCAAACTGAAAGGCATTAGAGCTCAGGAAATGCTTATATAGAGCAGACACGGAAGTAAAAGTGGTTGCCTGATTTTGGGAAACCTAGTTGTGTGTTTGTGATTGTTTGGTTTTAGGTGTGATTTCTTAACCTTGAAGCATTTACAGGAATTTATTCTGGCTATGGTTTCCATTTGCTCCTGCAGGCTGCCAGGTCATCAGAGGCCTCAGCCTAATGGTCTTTTTTAATCACTTTAACAAGATAAAGCTTCATACCACTTTTGCTGTTTTTCAAGTTTCTATAACTCAAAATAATCAATATACCAAAGTGGCATATTTTGGGGTGACATATTCTTCTATCCTTTCACCTAAAGAGAAAAGCAGAACAGATAGGGAAATTGTGCTTGGCTATAAGTCTGACGGCATGTATTATAATCGATATTGGATATCAGGCCAGAGTATGGCTTTAGTACGTGTGTTCAAGGAATATTTGTACTGAAAGTTTTGTGGGAAAAAATTCGATCTCAGATCAGTTTGGTCCTATATCTTACACTAGGACCAGCAAGTTTATATCAGCTTTGAAAGTCCTATTAGAAAAACTTTTAACTTCATTAGCCTACTATTTCCCATTCTCATTTATAACAACTATTTATATTTTTTATTTTACTTTTTAATTTCAGTGGGTTACTGTTTTGGAGGGATTGTCTATTATAGAACACATGTCACTGACTTTTTTTTTTTGCTTTTTTTAGGGTCACACGTGTGGCCTATGGAAGCTCCCAGGCTAGGGGAACTGTGGCTGCTGGCCTTCACCACAACCACAGCAAGGCTGGATCCTTAACCCACTGAGTGGGGCCAGGGATCGAACCTGCATCCTCATGGATTCTGGTCGGGTTCACAACCCTTGGAACCACAATGGGAACTCCATCATTGGCATTTTAAAACCAAATTTCATTGATTTTTTTATAAGAAAGATTAATGTACTTATATTTATTATCATAATGAAAACTATTGCATTAATGGTACTTCATTTTACCAGTTTGCTTTATTCATTTACATGCTTCTCTCATCTCTTTACTTGATTTTTTTGCCAGATGGAATATATATATATATATATATTATATACATACATACATATATGGTTGATAAATTGATAATTTCAATTGAATTTTTCTAAGAGACTACTTTAAGCATTTAAAAAAGAAAACCTTTTAAAATATAGATTTATCGAATTATTTGTAAAAGATAAAAAATGAGTGTATACTGGAATCTTACTTGATCAAACAGACACTCTATTTAACCTCTTCCAGTTTCCTCCCTTTATAGTATTAATTTTGGTGGTATATTTTAGCATTTACAACAACTCATTTATCTATATTTTGTGTATTTATTTTCAAGAATGTCCACATTAACATTTTTGGTAGTAACCCTTTAAAAAGTTTTTTTTTTAGTTCTTTTGGCTTTTTGCCCTTTGTAGGGCCGCTTCCTGCGGCATATGGAGGTTCCCAGGCTAGGGGTCTAATTGGAGTTGTAGCCACCGGCCTATGCCAGAGCCACAGCAACTCAGGATCCGAGCCGTGTCTGTGACCTACACCACAGCTCACGGCAACGCCGGATCCTTAACCCACTGAGCGAGGCCAGGGATCGAAACCGCAACCTCATGGTTCCTAGTTGTATTCATTAACCACTGCGCCACGACGGGAACTCCTAAAAAGATTTTTGACTACAGTTGAGCTATTGAATACGAATCATCTATAGAACAGTTTAACAATTCATATTCATGGACCCTATCTCATTCTGATTCAGTATAATTTGGGTCCAGATTTTTAAATCTATATTTTTGAAAACTCTTCAGGTAATCTTATTGTATAGCCAGATTTAAGAATTATTTCCTCTTCCTGGATTAGTGGGCTCCCATATAAAATGCCACAGCTCTTTTTTTAAGAATGTGCATGGGATTTGTTACTTAGGGATCACAAAAAACTTTGTTAAAAATTAACCATATATTTGTAATACCTTAGCTATAATGAAAAATTTGGAAGAATGAGAAGGCATAATTCATTACTAAACCTAAAATTTTACTCTTAGAAGAACATATATACAAACTGAATCCAGAGATTGCTATAAAGAATTATTTTATTTTTCATTAAGTTCTTCCTCAATCATTCATTACAGTATCACCTCACATGATCACCAAGAGTTCCTTTCCTTTAGATCTCCCCCCAGAATTGCTTTTCTCTGCAAAAGTCTGGGCTGGCCCTTAGATCTCATGTGTTGTGGGAGAGGGGCTTTGCATACATGCAAAGAATATTGGGAGAGGGGCACATTTTCTTGCTATACACCTATTAGAGTATAAATCTTTTTATTTTGACACCTATGTCACATTCTCATTGTTCCAAAGACCTCCATGTGGTTAGAAAATGAGGTGAAAGCAAAGAGTAGAAATTCTTTTTTTGGTCACATTTCCTAGCTGTAATTTACACAGGTTATATATATTTAGTTGTCTCCATGCCCTCCTTATGCCACATTAGATAATTAGAGTGAACACATCTTAAATTTTATTCTGAGCAAAGAACTTTTGAGTATATATTTAAGATCAAGAGTTAAGACTGACTGTGTCTCAAGGGCATGCATTTCATGAAGCAGTCATCTGAATTAGTTGGAGTGACTGATATGAATAGCCACAGCAACACCAGATCCAAACTGTGTCTGCAACCTACACCACAACTCATTGCAACACAACCTATGCCTCATCTTGTGGCAGTGCCATACCCTTAACCCACTGAGCGAGGCCAGGGACTGAACCCGCATCCTCATGGATACTAGTTGGGTTTGTTACTGCTGAGACACAATGGGAACTCCTCTTTGGATGTTATCTTGCCTGAGTGATCTGCCTGCAGGATTGCTAAGGGGGCTATTGGGGATAGAGAGCTGGTCATCCTTTAATTACTTAATTCTTAATTTCTTTACTTTTTTTATCTAGGAAAAGAATCAACAGGTTAGGCAAGGCATGGTTTTGGTATGCATTCAAGAGAGGACAAGTCAGGAGTTAAGTTAAATTCCCTAGTGATCTCATTCCTATAATTAGAGTCTTTCAAGGTAGAAATGGGTAATAGGAAAGGGACAAAAGAGCTGCTTTCATAATAACTAACACATATGATATTAACCTTTTTTGCTTTTTTGTAATAGTTTTGTAAAGGAAATACTGCATGATATGATTTCATATTATCTAATTTCAAATAATTTTGAAAATTTTCAGTGCTTCAATCAACAAATTATTGAGTATGGACTTAGTAAAACTGTATCTTAAAATCTGGGGGATAAAATCAGGAACAAAGAGACAAGGTTCAGCCCTCTTGTTCCCTATATAAATAGATGAATTTGACTTCACTGATAAACAGTAAATAAAACTATATTTGTCTAACCATCTTCTTGCAAAGAATACAACTAAATTAATACACATAAAAATAGATATTTGAATAGATTTTGCTGAGATAACACCTCTGATTCATGTTTAAACATCTAGTTGATTTTATCTTTCTAGTCAAGAGCACCATAAGGAAAAAAATGTAGTATTCCATTGTGTTAATACCAATGCTGAATAATGCTGAATTTTCACAGCAGACCTGTGTGATCTTATCTAGCACCAAACTTTGCCATTGATTCAAATGATACCAAAGCTCTAGGATAGAGAAACATTTTCTTTGAGGAATTAGAAACCCAGAAAATGATGCTCTCAAAACATGTCTCTTCTCTTCCACATTACAGTGCCTTTGGTTTTGTGAGGTAATGTGTGTGGAAACATTGATCAACAAAGAGCTTTTTAAGCTGTTTAACTTCTCCATTTCTACTCCCTTAAGTACTCAGACAGGAAAAATGCTTATTTGATTAAGCCCATTCTCCAGCCAACCATGCCCCATAAATCTATAAATTCCAGGTTGATTTACAGGTATATCCACATAAAAATGGGACTTTGCTATTTTTGAGCTAATAAATTTACAAGGAAGTCTGGGGTATGTCATTAGTGTATTAAGGAGAGTTTCAGTTTCACAGGTATGGAGGAAATGGGTTATGGACCTATCCATTAATTTGGATAGCTTCATTAATCTATCTGATTAATACATGCACTCAATAAGATTGATACCTTTATGCTGAAACAACTCAGAAAGAGAAAAACAAATACTGTATGTTATAACATATGTGGAATCTAAAAATTAAAACAAACTATGAATATAACAAAAGGAAATAGGCTCACAGAACAAACTAGTGGTTACCAGTGGGGAGATGGAAGGGGAGAGGGGCAAGAGAGGGCTGGGAGATTAAGAGATTAAAAACTATTATGTATAACATAAATAAGCTACAAGGATATATTGTACCCAGGGAATATTCCCAATATTTTATAATTATTTTATCAGTTTATTTTTTTAATTTTTAAAAATTTTTAAAAATTACTCAGTGAATTGTATTACAACCACATTTTATAATAATTTTTATAATAATTTTAAATGAAGTCTATACAATACATAAATAAAATGAAATAGACTAATAAGGAAAAAAGATTAATAACTTTATGAAATGTACCTGCCTCCTATAGAGTTATGATATTTGCAATAAATTACATAAAGCCTATTATGTACTTTCCACAATACCCAGCAGTTGGTAAGCTTTAAATATTAGCTATGAGTGTTCTAAAGTGAATGAGAAGCGATTTAGTTTTCAAACATGTTTAAAAGGTTAAAAGTATTATTACTTTTTGTGGTAGCTGGAATAACAGGCAGTGATTTTTTGTAGAAATTTGGCTGGCATTAATTGTGAAAACTGTCTAGTCTTACTAATACGAGTAAAGGAAAATTCAAGTTCAGAGAAATTCAAGACTTTCTCCATATTATGTAAAAAAATAAATTAATAATAAATTATTAATAAAATTTGTATCAGAAATAGAAAGTTAATAAGAGTAGAAAAGTAAATTAAGACTGTGGATATATATGTTTGTGTGCCTGCATATATTCCTGGAATAATCATTAGAGTAACTTTATTTTGAAAATATTTCAAACATTTTTATAGAAGTGATTTTTTTCCTCAGTTGATGGAATGCTTATAATTCAGATGTGAAAGCAGAAAGAAATTAATAGTACAGAAAAATAATCTAATTTCCTTTGATGTTCTTTAAGGAAAAACAGCCAAATTTTTTTCACTTCCCTGGACTACTGAATGGGATAGATCATGGAACATTTATTAATAATTTCATAGATAGCTTACATAACAGCCACATATATCTTACTGCCAAAGCACATAAAATCATAAGACTTTGATTTAAAGCCAGTTTTTTAATTATTAGCTTTATGAGATTTCCTCTCTCTCTGTAAATAAAGATGTCAGTATTCTTACCAAAGATTAAAATATATATATAATATATATTTATTTATTTATTTTAATATATATTTTAAGGATATCAGATATGCCACCCCCAAATCTGCCACTTTGGAATATTGATTATTTTAGGCTAAAGATAATTGAGAAAAAAGCAGATATAAGAAAATCTCTTTGCCTTCTCTCTATTTACCTAATATCAGGATACAATTTTGTAAAGCTGAACAATTTCTTTGCTAGGAAAGACAAAGTTCACTGGAAACAACTTTAGACCTTTATCAGCCCAAAGGGGGCAACAGAGGGATCTAGATAGCAAACCTTACTAACTAGCCCTAGCTTCCATTCCTTCTCCCAATATATTTATCTCCCCATAGTTTACTATCTATAGAAAGTCCTTGTCCTCTGTCTTCTGCCTTTTGTACAAAATGTATTGTTCTATTGTTAAAATGCTGTAGAAGCCCTGGTTCTAACCACAACTTTGAGTTACTCATCACTGAATACCCCCATATTACATGCAATACACACATTAATAAACTTTGTTTTCCTCTTATTATCAGCATAATTCACAGGGTACCATCCAATGAACCTAAGATGGCTACAAGAAAAATATGTTTTCCCTCCCTTATAATACCTACTCTATTATAAGAATTCAAAATACATGTCAAATTTTTCATGACAAAAAGGGCAATAAAAATGTTAGTATTCGAATGTATATTTCTCTTATTTTCTTAATTTTAGATAATTTATTATTTACATAATTTTGCCAACTTAGATAGAACTCAGATCTGCAAGGTGAAAGCAGAAGTAAATCTATGCAAAAAAAAAAAAAATAGTACATATTAGCCATAGCTGGAGACTCAGAACAACCTCCAAGATTCCCATACAGGGCAAGGCCACCTGTCTCAGGAGACAGAATTGCCTCCATGTGTCTTCCTGGGACAAGAGAGTCACTAATTGCTTTGAACCTACTATACGCCAGGACATATCCCTTTGGTTTATGTTTGTTAGCTCTATTTTTTTTTAGCTGTGTGACTTCAGGCCAGTGACTCTGCCTCTGTGGGCCTTCATTTCTTTATCTGAAAATAGAGATGTTAAATATCTGTGTCTGGAGTTATTGTGATGATCAAATGAAGTAATACAAATGATATACTTAGAACACTAAATTCTTAGTAAATTCTATTTGGTGGCAGCTATTATTATCTTCTTCACAATCATGCTGCCATTTTACAGACAAGCAAAGCGAAGTTTTAAATATATACATACACACACATATATACGTCCTTTTCCTCTGTCTTCTGATTTCTGTACAAAATGTATTGTTCTTTTGTTAAAATGCTGTAAAAGCCAAAGTAGAATTCCAGTGTGTAGACAACACAATCTGATTGTGAATAATTAGAAATAATTTTAGAGTTATATAAATTCTATCACAGGATATATAAAAAATGCTTTAAGATAAATACCTGTATATTTTTAATTTTTTAATTTCAATAGCTTTATTGAAATTCATTTAGAATTTATACATTGTTGTTAGAAAACCAGGCAAGAACCTAGTTACTGTACCTGTATTCAAAGATATGCCCTGAAAATATTAATTACTTGGTGTATGACAAAAAATGTCTCCACAAGTGTGATTATTTAGTTTTTTTTTAAAGTTCTATTTTATCTTAAAGGTAAACAAAATGCTATAAAAATGAGTTAACCAACCAAAAAAGCAAAATATTTATGCAGATTTTATTGAACCTATTGTGTTTTCCTTAAGGTTGATATGGTAGCAGTAGTTCACAAAATGTCATTGTTACCTGGACCGAGATAGACATGGGATATTTATGTGTAGGAATGGTGTCTCTATCTTCAAAGGAATAAGTAAGGGTTTGGGCCGTGCTTATGGCAATAAATTTACATGGAAACTGCAGTTAATTCTTAAGATTTCAGTGCTATTTTGCAATGAGCAGTGTAACATTCAAAAGTAAAAACCTCTTTTGTTTGATCACTGCACCCCTTTCTTTCTTACTGTTAAATTGTAACATCTCCAGGCTTATACTGGATATTTGTTTTAAATTCATAATATTTCCTTTTTAAAATATCACAATAGAAAATATTTTAAAATGCATGGAATATTTTTAGATATATATATTTTAAAAATTATGTATTAACATAATCATTTCAAGAAATATGAAATAAGCTGTAATTTAAAAAATTAGCTAATATGTCATTGATTTCTTGCTGTGCACTATTCCATAAACACATATACAACCAACAACCAACTCCAGTCATTATTTTAAGCAAATATACATTATTAAGATTGAACTTTAGTCTTGCAATACTCTAAGAGTACTGCAATCCAATACTGAGAGTCTGACAGTCCATCAATTTACTTATTTTAAATGTGATTTATTCAAATGAAAATATATAGAGTTTTGAATGTGTTGCCTATCCTCAACTCATCCTCCTTTCCTTTTTTCTCTACTCAAATAATCTCTATCATCCATTTCATGACTCCATCTGGCTCTCTAACACCTTAAGATATTGTCTCTTGTGCCCATCCCCACCACAAATTAGACTTTGAGCCCTTTTCAGACTCTATATATATATCATGATCCCCTCTTTACATCTCTCATGACCAAGCAATATCTGTATCTAGGCGATGGGTTGGTACAAATGGATGTTCAACTTAAAGTAACTCAATGAATAATAAAGATAAGTTCTCATTCTCTGCCTGTCTTGAATTCAGGCATTTCCCGAGTTTCAAATGTGGTTCTCTTCTCATCGTTTTCTCTTCCCCTTTGGGAACAGAATGCATTCCCATGAGCTCAATTATCAAAATGTTTTATGAATATAATTCTGACATCTCCCAGAATTCTAATCAGGCATTCCAAGTGATGGCGGCCAGTGTTTATCTGGAAACGCAAACCAGTGGATGAAAGACATTGAGTAGATACTATAATTTCATTATTTCTTATTCCCAGACTGATTACTCTGATAAAATAAGCCCCCAATCTCTTTGATGACCTAAAGAGTAAATAACCAGATCTATCATCCTCTAAACTGGCCCCTACTCTTGCTTTCCTTCTTATTACTGTCATTTCCTTAGAAATCTGTCTAGGTACTTCATTATCTATGTACTGTACCCTCATGCTTCATGAATCAATTCTGTAGTTCCTAGTTTCTCAAAGCTTATTTACTGTGTTTTCCCATTCCTTCCTCATCTTTTATTGCTGTGCATATTAAGTGAAAATTTTCTCAAGTTCAAATTAGAAATTTCTAACAGCTTTATATTTATTTATTTTTAATGTTTAGTATATACATGTCCTAACTCATTCTAGAAAATTCAAAATGATAAGTGTTCCTGAAATTTTGCTTTAGTCGTATTATTTTCTTTCTCAAAAACCTATGATAGGAGTTCCCATTGCGGTGCAGCAGAAACAAACCCGACTAGTATACATGAGGATGTGGATCTGATCCCCGGCCTTGCTCAGTGGGTTGGGGATCTGGCATTGCTGTGAGCTGTGGTGTAGGTTGCAGATACAGCTCGGATCCCATGTTGCTATGGCTATGGTGTAGGCCAGCAGCTACAGCTCCGGCTGGACCCCTAACCTGGGAACTTACATATGCCGTGGCTGTGGCCCTAAAAAGAAAAAATAAAATAAAATAAAAAAAAGGTTGATTTTTCCATTACTAATAGTATTATCTGAAATCCAAGAAAATAAAATTTTAAAAGTTGCAGGAAATCTGTAAGGAAGATTATCTTCTAAAATATCAGAAATGGTATTTAGGAGAGATAGGGGTCTTGTTAATAAAAGTTTGGAGGAGTTCCATTGTGGCACAGCAGAATAAGGATCCAGCATTGTCACTGAAGTTGCTTGCCTCGCTGCTGTGGCATGGGTTTGATCCCTGGCCCAGGAACTTCCATGTGCCCCATGGACGTGACCAAAAAATTAAAAATAAAAAATAAAGAATGAAGAAAATACATCCAGAATAAAATAATGAAAAAAAGTGAAAGAAGGGTCATCATAGTAAATGTAGTAAGGAAATCCAATCTCCTCAACCTGGGCTAACTATGAGAGATGCTATTTCAGACCTGTATAAAATTGTGAATTTAAAATTAATTGCACTGACATGAATTATATTTTCATCAGTATTTAAACTATCAGATTTAGAACAGATTAAATATTTTATCAATTGGTAAGTATATTTTGTAATTAAATAAGTTTAGCCTGTCCAACATAATGTATGTTAGTAGAATTTATTGGAATATTGCAGCTCAATATGGGTTGTTCCATAAACTTGAGGGGGAATTTTGGTTGTTACACTGATGGGCTGTGTTATTGAAATGTATAGGCTGGGGCATGTATGCTAGCCTTCCTGCATCCTGCGTGGGTGAGACTCACATGTTTTGGCTTTCAAATTTTCCATGAAATAGTTTTGTAGGTTAAAGGCCTATTTATAATTAATTATTTAGGCCTTGAAACTAACTATATTTAAATGTTAACATATATAATTTTACATATTTATTTTTAAATATGTGTTAACATATTTAACAGGAAAAAAATTACACTGTAAATTGAGGAAAGACTTTATTTTGGGTTTTTTGGGGGAATTTTACCAATATTTGTTCATATTTCAGAAAAATTACCATCCTAATGCTGCCACAGTTTATGATATTTGAGTAACTTATAAAATCCTGTGAGATCAGACTATAGTAATAGCTCTTGAATTCTCTATAATTTAAGTCCATGTATCTGATTATTATGGTATGCTATCAGGCTTACTCAAGCTCAAGCATTTTTATATTAAAATACTAATTACTATATAATAAATTACTTTTGTTTTTCCTTCATGTGAAAGAATATTTACCTCCTTTCTGTAAGTTATGAGCATTCTAGATTATTTCATTCATGAATTTTTTCAGGATATTAGTGGGAACTTAGTGAAGTATTTGTTATATAAAAAAGTAATGTAATAACCCCAAATGATGCCAAGGATATAGAGCAACAATAACTCATTCAGTGCTAATTTGAATGCAAACTGGTACTTAGAAACCAGTTTAGAAGGTAGGCAATTTCTTACAAAGTGAAACCTGACCTGCTCTTACCTTATGATCAGGCAATCACATTCCTTGGTATTTACCAAAATGAGCTGAAAGTATATGTCCATATAAAAATCTTCATACTAATATTTATAGCAACTTAATCAATAATTGCCAGAAACTGGAAGCAACCCAGACATCCTTCAATTGGTAAATGAATAAACAGACCATGTTACATCACATAGTGGAATATGATTCAGTGATTTTAAAAAATGACCTATCCAGCCATGAAAACACACAGAGGAAACCTTAAGGCATGTTGCTAAGTGAAAGAAGATAGTCTGAAAAAGAGACATACTGTATGATTTTGCCTATGTTACATTTTCAAAAAGGTAAACTATACAGTAAAAAGATCACTAGTTGCCAAGTTTTCAGGTATAAACTGGTGGAACACAGAGGATTTTTAGGGCAGTGAAACTACTTTATACATGTGGCTAGACCCACAGAACTGTATAACACAAGGCATGAACTCTAATGTAAACTATGGACTTTAGTTAATATTAATGTATCAATATTGGTTTATCACTTACAACAACTGTACCACATTAACATAATCCAGTAATAATAGGTGAAACTTTGTGTGTGTGTGTTTGTGTGTGATTTGAGAACTGTCTGTCCTTTTTGTTCCATGTTTCTGTAAATCCAAAACTACTATTAAAATGAAGTCTATCACTTATTTTTTAAAGGAAGTAAAGGGTCTAATGTATTTGCGATATCATTCTTTTTAGAGTCAGACTAAGGATAAGTAACATAAGGAATCGGGTTATTTTTACTTTTTTGCAATATTTCACATTGCCCCTTGTGCCACAAACAACTGATTCATCCATTCCTCAACCACCTTTATCTTAATACATTTTATTTCCTCAAAAGTCTTTTTGTTTTATGAAGTATTTTTCAAAAACTTCACTCATGTTGGTCTAGAGACACCATTCTGTGTATTCCTACAGCTCTCAGACCCTCTGATCTCATAGCACAATATGTTTTGTATCAATTCCTTTGTATATGGATGTCCTTTGTTGAAATATGAAATTAAAGGCTAAACTCAAGATTTTTAGGCAGTGTATTGAAGAAAGCAGTGAGATTTGATGACTGGTTAACAGAATGTTTTAGAAATTGGGGTTTCTGGGATAGGACTGTTAAATTCCACTGAAAAGAAATTATCTGCACCATTGCTACATAAAATCTACAACTTACCACTAAACTGTAATAGGTCATCAGACTTTAATCAGTGAGAAATAGTGAGGTAAGCACATTTCCTCAAACAATCCTTGGATAGACTTCACCCCTATGTGACACTGAAAGGATGTGCTACCTGTCTCTATTTCCAAACTTTAAATAGTATTTCTGACATCTTTAAAATCTGGGTCTATTAAAGAAGTCTCTGGGTAAATACCCTTCTTCCTTAATAGTGGATTTCCTTTCCTGAGAAGATGCAAATTGCATATTAGTTGCTTTAATGTCTTGATCCATATAGTATTACTTCTATGAATTGTTGGGAATTGAAGTTACTGATTCACTATATAAACAGTCTTTTTGGAGTTCCTGTTGTGGCTCAGCAGCTAGCGAACTCGACTAGCATCCATGAGGATGTGGGTTGGATCCCTGGCCTCACTCAGGTTAAGGATCCAGCATTGGATCTCATATGTAGCTCTGATCCCATGTTTCTTGGCTCTGGCTCTGGCATAGGCTGGCGACTTGTGTTCCGATTGGACCCCTAGCCTAGGAACCTCCATATGCCGTGGGTATGGCCCTAAAAAGACAAAAAGACCAGAAAAAAATTTTTTTTCACTTGGAGTTCACAACTTTTCCTCTATCAAATAAATGAATTAAAAACTTGTCTATCATTAAGCATATTAAATGCAGATTGATCTCTGACATGATGAATGTCATAAAATAAATAGTTAAAAAAATAGTTTTAAAAAAATCAAATAGTTTATAATTATCCTAGAAGTAAGATATTTGAAATGATCTTCTACCTCAGAAAATATGCCCATGTTGGACTTTCTCTCAATATAATCTCATAATCATTCGAGTTCATCTGATTTAAAATTAAAATTAGTCTTGAGGAGAATTATTCCTTGAGAACTGTTATGAAAAATTCTATTCACCTCACTGCCAACTCTCGGATTCTACTACTTGGATTATCTCAAGTTCTCATGTAAATTTATATTTTTAGAAATCTCCATATGGAGATTAGTTGATTTTAAAAATAAGAAGAGCCTGTGAACTGGCCTGTAACTTTTGTGTGTTAGACCATCACAAGAAAAACAATTTTTGGAAAATATTTTGGCAAATACTAAGATATTCTATTTAAATCCAAACTGTTCAAAATCCTATAACACATGGTCTTAAAATCAAGAAGGTAATCTGGATTTATGGGTAGCAAATATATTTAAAATGCAGGATTTCCCATTGAACAGGCAAGAAAGAAAAAACATCTACCTTAAATTTGTTGAAAGATCTTTTCAATAGACAATCTTCATGTCACTCCCAGGTTCAGTTATGTTGAGTATTTTCTTCTTAAAATTTGAATATAGTCAGCCTTTCCTTACTTTATATGTTGCTTAGAGTTTGGGTTAACTTGTTATGAACACACTAGGAATAATATAAGTAAAAAAGTGTGATTTTTAAATTTAAATATAGGGTTTGAAATAAGAAATATCCATGTTCAAAATTCAATTATACTATTTGTTATATTATCCTGGTAAAAATAAATCAATCACTTTGATAACGCTTAAAATATATTTAGTAATACTGACCTCATTAACACATACACACATGAAGGTTTATAATATATTATTGTTCTTAATGTGTTAATGTTATTAGTTTAGTGAAGAAAGTATGGTAGGGGCTGGGTTATTGAATTAATGGTTATTACTATTCCTATTGCAGCACAGAACCACTTTAATTGAGCAAGTGCATTCTCCTTAATTCCAAGGAAAGATGTTCTAAAAGAAGACTTGAGTTTCAAAAGTTTTTCCAAGTTAGCTAGTTTTCTTAAGGTTTTACCAGTGACCATGTTTAGTCATGAGATAAAGAAAGGCAGGAATAGTCTTATAAAGTGGGTAGAAAGTCTACAGAAAATCCAGTTATCACCCTTTTAATCCACCTCCAGCTTTCATTCCATTAGTAAATTTAGAGATAATCACTAAGGTTTTTAACTAGTACCATCAAGGGCAAGACAGCATGCCAACCCAAGTTATACTACTTTGGCATATTGATTATTTTGAGCTAAAGTCATTTGAGAAATATCAGGTGCAAGGGCTCTCTGGCTTCCCCTTCTTCTCTTTCTTTTTTTTTCTTTCTGTCTTTTTTTTTTAAGGGCAGCATATGGAAGTTCCCAGGCTAGGGGTTGTGTTGGAGCTGTGGCTGCTGACCTACACCACAGCCACAGTAATGTCAGTTCTCAGCTGTGTCTGTGACCTATACCACAGCTCATGGCAACACTGGGTGCTTAAACCACTAAGTGACGCCAGGGCTCAAACCCACATTCTGATGGATACTAGTCAGGTTCATTACCACTGAGCTACAGTGGGAACTCCTGGCTTCCCCCTTTCTATTTCAACATTCATCCTAAAATATTCTGTGAAAAAGATACCCTCCTTGCCCCAGGAAGGGACTGTCATTCTTATCACTGGATACTGAGCTGGTGCTGAAATGGAGCTGTACAAACAACCCGGCCAAAATAACCCTGATCTTCCATTAGTTTCCTCTGTGTATTTTCTAGTCCCTTTCCCACAGTATACTGCCTCACCCCAAACTCCTGCATCTTATTTCTTCTCCCCCAAAATGTTATCATATCTTTTAAAAAAGTTTATAAGCTCTCAGTCCTTACTGTGTCCTTAGGGCTTTGTTTTTCTTCTGAAGATTCCTGTCTGCATGTAAAATTGTTAAATAAAATAAGCATGCTTTTCTCCTATTAATCTGTCTTATATCAGTTTAAGTCTCAGGCCCAGCAATAAAACCTAAAAGGGTAGAAAGTTTTTCTTTCCCTATACCCATTTGCCCTTTATTAACTCAGATACCCTACCCAGGGTTTTGGGTTGGTTAAAAGAATGCAACTCAAAAGATAGTTTCAAGGGTAGGGTTGGGGAGGAGACAGTGGAAACCAAAACATCTTTTTTTCCCAAGAGGTTTTTGGAGAACAAAAGAATTGCAACCTATATGCTAAATAATGAAGGAAGCGATACATAGCATTTAATATATACAATGCAATAATTGGGTAGGACTTCTGAACACCAGCTTGAATTTTCCTTGGAGTCAAAAATCAAGGAAATTCTCTTATATTATGTACATAAGTCTTAGCTCCCCAAACATACTGTAAGAATATTCAAAAGTTAAGGAATAATATTTGAATAAGTGCTGGGGAATGAGAGGTTAAAGCCATTAATCCCATTTTGTGTTTTCTCTTGGTAAGCTAGCCTAAAAACATAGTCAAGTGATTGTTTTCAAATTGGATGCCCAAACTTATTAATGCGAAAATATTATTCTTTGCATTTTTCCATGAAAAGTATGTAACCTAGGTAACCCAGATTTCCCTAACCATATGGCTACAAAACAAAACTGAAAAATGCAAGTTAAACCCCTTCCTGTATCATCAAATGACAGAGACCATTAATGTATGTGGCATTTACAGTCGAGAAACACTATCTGCCCTCTTCTTATCTCACTACAGTAGCTAATTGTACACAACTGAAGCCTGTGAAAGCATCCAGTGAAGTCTTAATATAGTAACAGATTCATATTGTTTTTTAAACATGTCTGACTTAAAAGTGCCAAGGTCTTTAGTATTTGCAATATAAGGGCATTGTGTGATGTGAGCAAAGTTCAGAGCCAATTACAGAAAACTTGATTCCACTGATAAAACTAGAAAAGAATCTTAGACAATTCAATCAAAGTTAAGTTCTGCAAACTGGGTGGCACTCCCTAGAGGTCACTGTAGTAGAGATGGGTGTTTGGAATTTTCCATCACATTATTGTGAAAGTATTCCGTGATAAACAAACGATCAAGCATGAAGAATCACTGTCTCTATTTGGTGCTGCAGGCCATGGAGAATCCTTGATCCCTACAATTGTAGGTACAAAAGAAGGTTTCAGTTAGAACCAGTGAGACTCAACTCTCCAGCAAAGGATTTAACAACAACAAAAAACAAATAAAATTTTAAAAATCTATATGAATAACAGAAAAGAAAAAAAATGTTATGAAACCAAACTTGGATTCTATTGCCAGCCGGCAGTAAAGCCAATCTACCGACAGTGGCTTGTGGTTGAAGGCAAGTGCAGCACATGACAAAACACATGAAAACTATGACCTTTCGTTCCACCATTGACTCAAAAAAACCTAAATGAAATAAATACTTCTATCTTCCTAAGATATAATGTTTAGTGAAAAGTATAGATAAAGAACATTTTATCAGAGTATTGTGTGTTACCAATTTTGTGATTGGTTTCTTAAAGTGTTATCTATAAAACGATTCACCACAAGGCTGAGTGAATAGTATTTGCCCCTGAGTAATGGAGCTAGAGGCCTGGTAGTAGACTAGCATTATTCTCTATTTTACTTTAAACCCTTTTGCAAACTGTATTTTATACAAAAGTTTGCATTTTATAACTTCTTTATGTATCAAGTATCTAGTAAAGCAAAAATGCAAGTATATGAAAGCTCTTAGGCAAATAACATTTTAATGCAAAGAAAATGTATCAAGCACAAGTGTTAGCAGTAGTCCCTAGCAGCAAAAAAGGCAATCAACAAACACTGGTTCTGCTGGTTCTACCACTGATTATATAATCTTAGCAATCTACTTAAATCCTGAATCTTATTTTTTAAATCTGAATCTTGGGGACAATAATATGTAAATCAAAATTTTGAAGAAAAATTTTAGGATAAACTTTGAAAAGTGCTCTAAAGCCTAACACTGATAAATGCTCAGTAAGAAGTGGGTGCTGTAACATTTTTTTTGTATCCAAATATATTTAAAATTAGGAAAGCTGTCTCATTAAATAATAACAAAAAAATCACCAGAGCTGATTATTCTTTCTGAGGAACTTCAAATTTGTCCTTTTCTTTCATTCAAGATAAGACCTATTTGCAGATATTCACTATCACAATGAAGAGTTTCAAAAAGAGCCTATTATGGTAAACTTCTATAAGTAGTAAAATAGTATATAAAGAACAAGCATAAACTGTAATCACCCTTATGCTATTTGATTAACCACTTATTTTAACAATATTTTATACACTCAAGCTCAGAGGACAACCCAGGTATTCACTTCTAGTGTGAGGTACCTATGTATTTAAATATTGAATCTGGCAAATTATCTTTCAGCAGTTGGTGCTTCCTTTTGTAGACAGTGGTGATAAAACAGGACCTTTCTGCTTATCTCAGATGGAAAGCCAAAGGAGAAAATAAAATGATGTGTATGAGAATGAATTGCACATTACTTTTTTACTGTTTGTTAAAGTATGGTTGATTTACAATATTGTGCCAGTTTCTGATATACAGCAAAGTAACCCATCCCTATATGTTCTATCCCAAGAGAATGGACATAGTTCCTTGTGTTATACAGCAGGACCCATTGTTTATCCATTCTAAATGTAATAGTTTGCATCTACTAACCCCAAACTCCCAGTCCCTTCCCTTTTCTTCTCCCTCCCCCTTGGCAACAACAAGTCTGTTCTGTATGTCTGGGAGTCTATTTCTGTTCTATAGATAGGTTCACTTGTGCCATATTTTAGATTCTACGTTTTAGTGATATAATGTGGTATTTGTCTTTCTCTTTCTTACTTACTTCACTTAGTATGAGAATCTCAAGTTGCATCTACATTGCTGCAAATGGCATTATTTTGTTCTTTTTTATGGCTGAATAGTATTCCATTCTGTGTATGTACCACATCTTCTTAATCCATTCATTTATCATTGGACATTTAGGTTGTTTCTGTGTTTTGGCCATTCCGTTGTGAACAGTGCTGCAATGAGCATACAGATGCGTGTATCTTTTTGAATTATAGATTTGTCTGGATATATGCAGGGAATTGGATTGCTGGATCATAGTTCTATATTTAGTTTTCTGAGGAACCTACATATTGTTTTCCATAGTGGTTGTACCAATTTACATTCCCACCAACAGTGTAGAAGCCTTCCCTTTTCTCCACATCCTCTAGAGCATTTGTTATTTGTAGATTTATTAATGATGGCCATTCTGACTGGTGTGAGATAGCACCTCGTTGTAGTTTTGATTTGCAGTTTTCTAATAGTTGTCCACAAAATAATTAATAAATACTTTAACCAACTTATCTGATGAACCAGAAGACTAATGCTAGAAAAATAATATTTTTAAACTGCTGGGATTTGAAGGAAGAAAATTGCTGACTGCTTTATTTACTGCAGTTCCTTTTTAATCTACATATGTATTAAACTTAAGGCTCTTTTTCTATTTTTTTTTTAAGGCTGCACCTGCAGTAAATGGAAATTCCTGCGCAAGGGGTCAAATTGGAGCTGTAACTGCTGGCCTATGCCATAGCCACAGCAATGCCAGATCCAAGGCACCTCTGTGGCCTACACCATACCTTGTGGCAACGCCTGGATCCCCAACCCACTAAGCGAGGCCAGGGATTGAACCCTTGGGTTGTGACAGATTCTTAACCTGCTGAGCCACAATGGGAACTCTAAACTTAAGGCTCTTTTTAATGGGATCAATTTGGGCTGAAAAAAGTATAAGCAGTGCATTTAAAGGATTCTAATAAATCTCACTTTAAAGTACTTTTATATACTATATATATATAGTATATCACTTAACTAAGAGTAGGAAGTGAATCTTTTGAAATATTGAAGTATTTTGTTATTTTCTTAATTAGAAAAATAAAATAAATGCATTAAAATGTTCAGTAGTCTCTTAGTGGTCTTGTATTTTGAAGTAGACTAGAACAAAAATTTAAATGTTAGAATATGATGATATTAACATAATTAACTTAAATTAATAATTATAGTGAAGACATGTTTTGATACGGATGTTATTAATTTTAATTTTACCAAAATTCAGTATTTTCTACGTTTATGCATAATTCATTTATGCAAACTAGATACATGACATTAGACCAAAGATTTTTTCATTTAAGTATATGATTGGTAAATGGTAATATTCTGTGACTCATTATCTCAACATATTTATTTCTAAACATCTTGAAATAATTTCCTTCAAATTGCAATTCAAAACTCAGTATGCTTTGGGTTATTTTTTTGCTTTGTAATACTATCTAAAGTTTGATGATTTATGTGGAAAGCATTAGTTAATTCTTCTTTTAGCAAAGTAAATGGATCTTTAGCTTAGTGAAAATCATAATGCTAATAATTTGATTTCTATTTTTTTTTTACTCATAATGTTAATGATAAATCATTTGGAATGTTTTCAATCTTACTTGTTATTGATTAGTTTCTAAGTTCTTCTAAGACAAATTTAATCTGCCAACTTTCTGAATGTGAAGACAAATTTGGCTTAGAGAGTTACATATTCAATAAGAATTCTAAGAAGGTCCATTCCTCAAATAAAAATCTTATTGGAGAGAATAGCTTTTATATTACTGTAGAGATGATTTAGCAGTTGATGAAACTGTGGCTAAGGTTCGTTTTAGTTACCTACTTGTTCCAGTTGTCTTGCTCTAAAATATTAAAGAAAATGTTTGAAAATACAAAACACCTAGAATATTATTTTCATTTTTTATTAGGATATGAATTAATAAACATGAAGTTGAGTTATGCTTAGAAATTGATTTATAAGGGCAATACTTGCATGCCCTCCTCCCTGATATTGTCTTTGTCTCCTTCCTGAGTGAATAAGCGCTTGGTTCCCTCATCTTCTAGTTGCCATAGTTGCCTCTTACAAGGAAATTAAGTAGTATTTTTAGGAAGCTCCTTAACAAACTAGTGAATTGCTTTCATAGGTATCTAACACATAGTAATCATTCAATATTTAAAGAAAGAAGAAAGAAAAAGAAAACTATGAGACCTCAATATGAATATTTTTGGCACCCAATGGACTTTGTAGTGAAATTCCACATAAAGTCATATTTTCTTTCATTTTCATATTTAATTTGGAGCTAAAGATTAATTTAAACAATTATGTTTAATATTTTATTCTCTGTATTACTTTATTTGGGCTCTATATATTCTTTTCACAACATGGGGTAACAGGATAGAGTGTAGTTGAAGGGTGTTTCTCTTTTTGTAAATTATAAATGCTGTTCTATGCATCAACATTGGCATCATATCTCTAAAGAAAGTGTTGAGGCACAGAAGACATGCAAGAGACATTCATAGAAAATCAAACTTGAATTCAACATTTTCTGTATTTATTAAATGCCTAATATAATACAGATATTATTTTTATCACTGGAAATGTAGCATTTATTTAAATAGACATTAATTTCTTCTTTCAAGAAGGTTACATGAAAATAAAGTAGGAAACCAGAAGTAGAATAGGTGCGTAAGCAAATGTTTGATCCCGTCCAGAACAAGCTTGGAGATTGGTCCACACCAAACAGTGCTCCTGTCCAAAACCATTTGGCAAGGACTGAATATGCTCATGGATGTTTTGGATAAGACTAAATTTCAAGGATCTTATGGCAGACCAAATGTCATTGTCTTAGGGATATCTGGACAGGACCAAATGTCCCACAAGGGAATAGATATATAGTATCTCAAATGGTGATTGGTTCTATGGAAAAAAATTAATAATAATAAGGGGAAGGCAGATGGAGTGGCAGCAAACAGGTAGTTGTAGACATTTAAATAGGGAGGTCAAAGTAACCGAGTGATAGATAGTGAGACTGTGACTCATGCAAATAAACTGTAGAAAGGTACTTTTAGGCAGAGAGAATAATAAGGGCAGAGGCCATATGGTCTGGGGTGCTAGGCATATTCTCGGAAGAGCTAGAGAGTCCTGAGAAGAAAATGAAAAGAGGGTTAGAGGTTTTGAGTTGTTAGGTGGAAAGGAACCTGGAAGACGTGTATACTTATTTGTTACAAAAGATCATGAGCTTTTACTTTGAGCAATATAGGGCCATTGGAGAGCACTAAGCAGAATGGCATACTTTGAGGAATGTCCTTTTGGGATCCCTGTGACTGTTTTGCATTGAATGGACTGAAGAGGAGTCAGGAAAAGAGGAAGGAAGAGAATTTCTGAGATTTTCAACCATCTCAGTGAAAGAACATGGCTTGGACAAAGGTGCTCAGAGGTGTTAAGTGTTGAGATCATTATCACTATGGTAGGATTTGTAGGTTCCAGGAAAAGAGAGGCAAAGGGAATGACCTGAAAATTGGAGGAATATAGGAAACATGTACCAAACTGTGGAAGACAGTGGGAGGAGGAGGAGACTTTATTTGCTGTAAGAGGAAAATCAATGTTTGGCTTTTGGTAATTTTCACATGCCTTACTGATATCCACGTGAGCAGTTAGTGGACTATTTGATTTTTGAGGTCAGCACACAGGATCTGTTAAAAATGTAAATGTAGGAATGATCAGCATGCAGGTGGTATTTAATTCTAGGACTCTGACCTAAAACTAATACAACATTGTAAATCAACTACACTCCAATAAAATTAAAAAAACAACGTAGAGGAAATCTTTCTGGAAAAAAAAAATAATAAATCCAGGACTCTGGAAAAGGTGAATAAGAGAATATATATTGGAGAGATGTGTGGCCCAGGATCTGAGATATGAGACCTTATCACACAAACTGTAAAATTGGGGAAGACATTTGGCGAGTTGGGGAGAAAACACCTTAGGAGCCTCAGATGCAACAGCCAATGATGTATAGGGGAAAAATCCTGTAAGTCCGGTGAAGAAGGTTTTCAAGGGAAGTTTTTCAACTGCTGCTAAAAATAGGTTAAATAAGATGAGGTCTGAAATTAGATTTAGGGACAAGGAGGAATTGGTGAACTTGACAATGGAAGTTTCAGTGGCTTAGTGGCAAAAGGTTGATTGAAATATTTTCAAAAGAAAATGGGAGAGGAATTTGAGAGTGAGTGAGAGAGAAAAAAGCTCTCAAACAGTTTGCTGTAAAGGAGAGGGAAATGCAGTGATGGTTGAAAGGAAAATTTTTGCTCTTTAAAAAAAAAAGGGAGAAAGAATGCCTGTTTGCATGTTAATAGAAAAGTAAAGCTGAGTAGAGACAGGATACTTGGAACCCGGTATATTTGTTAAATTCCTTTGTAAGGATGGAGTCCATGTGGGGTTCCTCTTGTTCTGGCAGGACTAGGGCTTCAGCGATTCCATGTTTGCCTAGGTGTCGCCACTGCCACCAGTAGGTCCCAGGAAGGATTTGGTGTAGGTGGAGGCAGCAGACTGAAGGGTCTTGGGAGCCCAGCTGCACCAGGCTTCTCATTATCTCCCTGCCCAAACTTGGAGGCGGTGTCTCTGCCTCCCGCTTTTCCTGGGGTCCTGGTACCACTTGTCATTTCAGCAGCAGCTACTGTGGACAGTCCCATGAGTGCTGACCTTACCCAACCCCAGTGCTCTCCTTGGTCTCTGTTTTGAGGCCCCAGACCTCTTCCTAAACCTGTTCACCTCAGCGAGCTGAGCTCAGGTCCAGGGCAGCTGGGAGGTAAGAGAGGCAGGAGCACAAAGCAAACAAATCCTCCTCTTGTCCTAGGAGGCTCAAGTCTGGGGTGTATCCTAGACAAATCCTCCACAGTCCCCAGAGAAACCGAGCCAGCTGTTCACAGCGGTTAAATTGATAATCCCTCCATGTTTGCTTTTTTTCACCCTCTGGCTTCGCTCCCCTGCTCCCTGATTTCACCTCCTAGGTAAAGTACCCACACCCAGGCTTTCCTTCTGGGTCTGTTTTGTGAGGCACCCAAATTTGACGATGCCCAGGGATTTTAATCATAACCTTACTTACCAGGGCAAAAATAAAGCCAGCATTTAAATAGTGCAGGAATAGTTAAAAACTGTGGCCTACCATTATTAAATCCTATGTAGTTATTCAAATACCTTTGAAGAAAATATAAAATATCCATAAAGGCCAAATCTGAGGGGTGTATATATTATTGGGTTTTTTATTATATTAATTATTTTATTAAAAACAGTTTCTTAGGTAATTTATGCCATCTTTATAAACATAAAGATACAGTAAATGTTAATTATCAAGATAAATACCATTACCAAAGCTTAAAATAAAGCAAGAAAGTCAGTGTATACTTTTCCTTGCCTGCCGGCAAATTGCACAAATGACTGGCTTTTAACTAGTTCAAAAGCTAGAGTGAAAAGAATAAATATTTTTTATGGAACTGAGGTATGGCAAACAATGTGCCCCCAAAACCAAGAAATGGCATTTTTAAAAGACTTCTACTCATTTTTATTCATGTAATTATATTGGTAATGTATAGTGACCAAAACGAAATGTATTACTGAAAGTAAATACCACATGTTATAAAAGTATAGACTGTCTTTTTTATGTATCATGAATGTTTATAGCTTCTTTATGTGCTCTAGTCCATTGAACAGACATCCACATTATCCATATTTAATCACACTGATTTCTTTATATTTTTTTTCCTTATGTGATGAATAATTTAGAGTCCATCCATGGATCTAAATCATTTACACTGTTTCTTGCCATGTTTACTATCTGGGCCTCATCTATACCATATGTCAAAATTAATGTTTTTTATGAGGGTTTTAGTGCATTACTAGAATCATGGCATATTAATAAAAATTACACTATTCTATTTTATTATATAAATGGGTAATCTCCTACCAACATGTTGCCAGAGAAATCTTTACAGTCTATTATGTTAATAACTCAAGATATAAAATCCTTGACTGAAAATAAGGAACTATAACCTAGAGTAAATAAATAACAGGTCACAGAGAAATACTTATCCATCTTATTTTAGTCATCAACAAGGTGTTTTAAAAAGCAAGAGTATTCTGATAGTATATGTGCTCATAAGATTTTTACATATTCTTGAGGTTTAGTAGATTATATTTTTATTTAAAACCATAGTGACTCCTCTGTAAAATACATAATGATTCCATGAAGATTTGCAGATTCTGTGGTATAACATGAACTTTGGATATGCTTATACACACTGTGTAAAATATAAATAAATTTCCCTAAGTAGGCAAAATAATAAATTATGCTTGAAATTAAGACTCAAGCATATACCTATGAACTTCATTAAATAATGAATGTATTAATTTTTTGTTGTTATTCTTTTATTCTGCAAAAATTTACTGAATGGCCTACATGTGTCAGGAACTATTCTGGGCTCTAGATTACAACAGAGAACAAAACACCCCAAAGGTGGTCTTCAATTTAGCCTGAGGAGGTAATCTATAATCCAGAATTAGAAAATTATATGACATGTCTGAGGGAGACCAGTGCTGTGGAAAAAGAAAGGTAAGGAAAAGGGATTAAACAGAGTGCGAAAGGAAGCCTTCACTGAGAGTAATCCTTTAGCACAGCTGAGAGCAAGAGCCAGCATTGGAAAAGAATATGTCGAACAAACAGAGTACAAAAGCCCTGAGGTAAGAAGGGAGGTGATTTTGTGTGTTTGAGGATCAGAAATGAGTTTTGTGATTTTGGAGCAGTCAGCGAGGGAGATGGGGATCTCTTTGAAGAAAGAGGGACACATGGTACAGGATTGTGTAGAACACTGCAAAGATTACCCTGGGCTGGACCCTCTGTTCTTACTTTATCAGAGCCCTGAAGCCATGAATTCATCTTCTGCATTCCTCAAACAGGGGCTTAGAGTCACACACTCATCCTGAAGCCACAAGCTCATCTTCTGCATTTCAAAAATAGTCTCTATCACCTGAGCAGAATATTCTCCATGAAGACTCAAGTCTCTTCTTTAAACCACATGAAACAAAGGAACCATGATTATATACCCCCATGAACATCCCTAAGGAATGTCAGTATCTATAATTACTTTAAATTTCTCAATCCAAACTCTTACCAACCAGGCTTCTCAGACTCCTCAATCAATAGAAAACAGTAAGAGGCCAGACAAAACATTCAGGCTTTAATGGGACTCATGCTACAGCAGCAGGGAATGAAAAAAAGTAAAAATTTCTCTTGTTCATTTCCTGACGGGCAAGCTGGTCCCTTAAATGTGCTGAGGGTAGGGGCAGGTCCAGGGGTCAGGCCAGAGGGGTGCCTCAGGTGGTCTGCCCACCCCCTTGGTGGTACTGTCTTTGGGGATCCTGGGCAGTACCCTGCTTTTGCTCCCAACACCTTAGGAGTGGCAGTTGGGATTTTAGTCTTTTGTGTATTTTTGCTTATAATATACCCCAAGCAGGCATGCACACCATTACTTTTAGTCTGTTATAGTTTCTTTGCATTCTGTTGCTTGAGACATTTGTCCAGGTGCAAACACTGCAGCAAAAGGTTCAAGGTCCCAACCTGTTTATCATATGGAAATTGAGTTTGTCTCTCTACTCCAATATTTAAAGCATTATTGAATATAATACATTTATATAATTCCAACTCACTTCTATTTATGATAATGAAGACAACTTTTACTTAAACTGTTAACTTTGACAATAGAACTCTGAAAACTAAAACAGATTATGAGTTTGCTAAACCATGTTCAATCACTGCAGATCCCAGCAGGATCAACACATTTAGCATACTATATTAAAAACAGGGAGGAGGAGGCTAACATTGCAAATGTGAATTTACTTCATTTTTTGTTAATAACCATTATTCAACATTTATGTTAATATTTGTAAATATAATGAAATTTATATAAATAATAGCTACAATATAGCATCGGTCATATTAATGTATTATGCAAAGAATTTGTTACCTCATTTTCTAATTATAAGTAGTTAACTATATTTTTAAATAAATTTTTAATATTAGAATGGCTTTAGATTTACAGAAAGAAAAGAAAGCATGGAGAATTCCTATATGTCTTGCACTCAGCTTCTTTTATTAATAAAATCGTAATTATGGTACATTTGGTACAATTAATGAGCTAACTTTGACACTTTAACTAAAGCCCATATTTTATTTAGATTTCCTTAGTTGTAACCAATTGTTCTTTTCTGATCCAAGATCATGTCTAAGACATCACTTTACATTGAGTTATGGTGGTCCTTAAGTAATTCTTGGTTGTGACAGTTTGTCAGATTTTTTTTTTTTTGACCTTGATAATTTTGAGGATTTTTGGTCAAGTATTTTATAAATAATTTCTCAATTAAGACTTGTCTGATTTTGTCATGGTTAAAATGGAATTATGTTTTCCTGTCCATGGTATCAAGGATACTTTTATGGGTTGTATATTCCTGAAAAGATATATGAAGTCCTAAGTCTCCTAAGGTCCTACTGGAGGAGGGTGGGTTCTTAATCCACTACACCTAGTATCCTTATAAGAACAGAACCATGTGAAGACACAGAGACACAGAGAGAAGACCATGTGCCATTAAAAGGGGAGAATAAATTTAAGAGCTGCAAGCCAAGGAATGCCAAGGATTGCTGGAGACACCAGAACCAAGAAAAAGGCAGGAACAGATTCTCCCACCTCAAGTCTTCCAGAGAGCATGGCCCTGTTGATATCTTGATTTTGGACTTGTAAACTGTGACACAATTAATTTGTTTTCTTTAAACCACCTAGTTTGTGGTGTTTGTTTACAACAGCCCTAGGAAAGTAATACAGGTACATACTATTCATATCACTTATCACTATTTGTGGCCAGGCTCAGGTAATGTTTCTTAGGTTTCTCAGCTGTGAGTTAATTTTTCTCCTTTTCCACGTTATACATTTTGGGAGATAGTCACTATGCACAACCCACACTAAAGGAATGGGGAGTTGTTTTACCTCCTTGAAGGTGGAATATACACATAAATTATTTGAAATTCTTCTGCATGAGAGATTTGTCTAATCTTTCCCATTTTATTTATTTATTCATTTACTTATTTAGTTATATCACTATGGAATCATGGAAATTTACTTTATATTTTTGGTTATAGTCCAATAATGCATTATTCTCTGACTCAATATGTGATACATATATATGGCCTCATTTTAACTTAATTAATTACATCTGCAAAACTCCATTTCCAAATATAATCACATTTTGAGGTAATGAGTGTGAGAACTTTATCTTTTTTGAGGGGGACACAATTCAGCCTATAATAGTGTCTTTGATATAATGCAATCAAAATGACACAATTCTGTGATTCTTCTCCTAAAAAAACACATTCTAATCATTAAAAAAAGATAAAATAAACCTCAATTGAGAAAAAGTCTACAATAGATATGTATATATATATATGTGGTAGTTTTATGAAAGTTTTAAGCATTGTCATAACAATAATCACTTAAAATTGCTTTAATATCTTTTTTTGACCATTTTGTCATCCCTCATTAAGTACCTGTGACATCTAAAACTTTAGTTCCAAGCTTATTATCATAGGTGACTAAGTTTCTACTTTAGAAGATTCTCTGTTACCTCTCATCTGGACCTTGACAGTCATTTCAGAACTAACTTCCTGTTCTTATTTTTCATACTCACTGATCAGACATATATCCTAAAAATGCAACAATGATCATACCAGGCCCCTATGAGAAAAATATTCACTATTTCCCATAACCGACAAAGTAAAATTCTATGCCAACTCAAGGGTTATGCAATCTAGTTGCCTACAGAATTTCTAGTGTTACCTTCCTATGTGTTCTTTCCCAATTGCAAACTTTAGCAAGTAGGATTTTCACAGGTCTACATATATACATTGTTTTCAGTTGTGTGTCATTATTTACACTGTTTCCACTATCCAGAATACTCTATCACCCACACCCAAAGGTCTAAATCACACTCATCCTTTCCAGACAAGAATCAGTGTTGTTTGCTTGATAAAACCTCTCCTAATCTTTCCAACTAGAAATAATCTCCTGACTCTGAAACACCCGATATCTGAGTGTTTCCCCTTTGCACATCACTCTTGATCATATCACGAGTCTAACATTACTGAAAGCATGATACATCTCTTAGGACTTTTTAAAATTCTCCACAGCACCTAACACAACATAATCCACATTTATTTAGTTTTATATTTATCATGGATTCATGTGGCAGAAGTCAAGAAGAATAGAGTTATTTTTAATCTTCTTTCAAATTGATAAAATTTATAAATCTTTTTTTTCCATTAAATCCAATTATGCAATAATGTATCCACTATCTCCTTCAAATCCACATTTTCATCTTCAATAAATCATTTAATGGAGCTTTTCTAACTCAGGATAATTTATAAAATTAGATGTTATTTTAGCTCTGTCTCCTACTTCCAATTATTCTCATATTTTTCCCTGTATTTCCAGCCATTGTTTTCTCTAAGTATATAATCATATTTTTTATTTGGATGTGAATGTTGCACTTATCCTTAAAATCACTGCTTTGCAAAATTAGAGAAAGGAAGAATCTTTCCAAGAAGCCACAATTAAAGAAGTCTTTAAATCTAGAGAATCTTTGTAAATGAAAGTGATAGTTTTTTACATTACATTAGCCATGACATTTTTAAACATCAGGAAGAATTTTAGTTTTTAGGTAGGAAATGATTTAAAGATTGATAAATAATTTAGAGCATCAATGGGATGAAGAAGCAACTTGAAGAGGACACATCTGTGACCTACACCTCAGTTCAGGACAATGCCAGATCCTTTAACCCACTGAGCCAGTAATCAAACCCCCATCCTTATGGATACTAGTTGGATTCTTCACCTGCTGAGCCACAATGGGAATTACTGAAAATAGTGTAGTTTTTAAAAGTAAGTGAAAAGAACTTGAGCAAATAAGGATTTGGTATACCTTGATTGTATTTTATTGCATATCTTATAAAGTTTATAGCTTACTCCAGAATTTTCTGTATCTAGCTGGATGAATAGGCATGTTGGCTTTCTTAAGAAATATAGCCTCTTGTAAGCTTTTAGTATAATCTCCTTTGGAGATTCAGTGGCATGGTCAATTTGATGTGTCAACTTAAGTAGGGTCCAGGATGCCCAGATAACTAGCTAAACATGATTTCTGCCCAGATAATCTGGTTAATCTTTATTCCAATGTGTCTATGAGGGTGTTTCTGGAAGAGATTATCACCTGCATTGGTGAACGGATCAGTGCAGATGGCTGTCCCTATCGAAGGTGGGCATTATACAGTCCATCCAGGGCCTAAATAGAACAGAAAGGTGGAGGAAGGCTGAATTACCTCCCTGCCTGAATGTCCAAGCTAGAATATCAATCTTATTCTGCCCTCAAAGTGAGGCTTATACCATTAACCAGCTTGGTTCTCAGGCCTTTAAACTACACCACTAGTTTCCTGGGTCTCCTCTTCATAGACTGCAGATGATGGCATTTTTCAGCCTCTTTAATTGTGTAAAGTTACACTTTTTACTAAAACCATATATAAAAAAAATACATATAATCTATTAGTTCTCTTTCTCTGGAGAACTCTGGTCATTCAGCTTCTGATATAATTGAAAATAAAAATCCATGTTAGCCAAAAAGAAACCTTAGGAAGTTGTTTCTCAAATAAAACAGAGATGTGACAATACTTTTTCTCATTTTAAAATGGCATTTATTTTTCTAGATAGAACATCACTTTAAAAACCACTTAATAGGGGACATGTCAACCTTACATTGAATACATACATATACTTAATAAGTGGGAAAGATCTTGTATTTATTCATACTACTTAGTTTGAATATTGCAATAAATGGTTGCATTTAAACTTCTTTACAATCAATCTTGAAAGACTCTAATTTCTTTGAACATTGGTAGTTAAGCACACCAACATGGCAATACTATATTTTGTAACACAGTCTTGTGATTTTAGAATCATAAGCAACCAATTATTCACCATATAACTACCTATATCCTTTTTTGGGGGAGGGGGCATTCCAGTGGCATGTGGAAGTTCCCAGGCCAGGGATAGAACCTGTGGTACAGTGGTGACCTAAGTGGCAGCAGTGACAACACTGAATCCTTAAACTGCTACACCACAAGGTAACTCCTATATCCTATTGGTCTTAATTGTTCTTTGTTTAATCTATAGTATATTTTCCTAATTTCATTGTTTATCACTGTAAGATAAGCATCTTTTATATAAATCCACTGGGATATTTTTACTTTGGAGGTAAATACCAGAGTGGCAAGTGGTTAACAATTAGAGACAGTAACCACTTTTTGAGGTGGAAAAAAAATCTCCAAATATTCCAAGACATTTGGTAATTTCTTCATTATTATTATATGGCTAGTATGTGACTTTAAATAAACTATAATTATATTAAGGTTTTCATTTTAAGATTATCAAAATATGTTCCCTTAGAAGGCATTTTAATGTTTTTGTTATCAAGAATTAGGGCTAAACATTTAAGTTAAATCCTAGTTTTGCTGTGTTCCCAATGCAAATAAGTTAGGTGCAGTGAAAATCAGTAGAAGAGACATTCTCACACTGCTAATGTCACTCTAGGACCAGAACACCATCATAACTTACTTCTTCCTATTACATACACAAACCACTACTTAAATCCATAGTATACGCACAGTGGCAACCCTTCATTACTATTGGATGTATTTAATACTTTATTAGTAAGAATTTATGTGTAACCTGTTTGGATCTCTGTGTAAATTGTCCAACAACCCAGGATTCTTGTGCTTTCAGAAGGGCCAATTGATATTTCTATGTATAGATTTCTAAGGTACTTCCATACTGTTCTCCATAGTGGTTGTACCAGCTTACATTCCCACCAGCAGTGCAGGAGGGTTCCCTTTTCTCCACACTCCCTCCAGCATTTGTTATTTGTGGACTTATTAATGATGGCCATTCTGACTGGTGTGAGGTGGTATCTCATGGTAGTTTTGATTTGCATTTCCCTAATAATCAGGGATGTTGAGCATTGTTTCAAGTGCTTGTTAGCCATCTGTGTATCTTCCTTGGAGAAATATCTATTCAGGTCCTTTGCCCATCTTTCAATTGGGTTGTTGGCTTTTTGGCTGTTGAGCTGTGTAAATTGTTTGTATATTCTAGAGATTAAGCCCTTGTCAGTTGCATAATTTGAAACTATTTTCTCCCATTCTGTAAGTTGTCTTTTTGGTTTCCTTTGCTGTGCAAAAGCTTATCAGTTTGATTAGGTCCCATTAGTTTATTTTTGCTCTTAATTCCGTTGCTTTGGGAGATTGACCTGAGAAAACATTTGTGAGGTTGATGTCAGAGAATGTTTTGCCTATGTTCTCTTCCAAGAGTTTGAAGATGTCTTGTCTTATATCTAAGTCTTTCAGCCATTTTGAGTTTATTTTGGTGCATGGATGAGGGCATGTTCTAGTTTCATTGATTTGCATGCAGTGTCCAGGTTTCCCAGCAATACTTGCTGAAAAGACTTTCTTTTTCCCATTTTATATTCTGGCCTCCCTTGTCAAAGATCAATTGACCAAAGGTGTCTGGGTTTATATCTTGGTTCTCTATACTCTTCCCTTGGTCTGTCTGTCCATTTTGGTACCAGTACCATATTGTCTTGATGACTGTGGCTTTGTAATATTGCCTGAAGTCTGGGAGAGAGATGCCTCCTGCTTGGTTGTTGTTCTTCAGGATTGCTTTGGCAATTCTGGGTCTTTCGTGGTTCCATATAAATTTTTGGATTGTTTGTTCTAGTTCTGTGAAAAATGTCATGGGTAATTTGATAGGGATTGCATTGACTCTTTAGACTGCTTTGGGTAGTATGACCATTTTTACAATATTAACTTTTCCAACCCAGGAGCATGGAATATCTTTCCACTTCTTTACATCTTCTTTAATTTCCTTGATTAATGTTTTATACTTCCTGGAATATAAGTCCTTTACCTCCTTGGTCAGGGGTATTCCCAGGTATGACCCAGCAATTGCACTCTTGGGCATATATCCGGAAAAAACTCTACTTAAAAAAGACACTTGCACCCGCATGTTCACTGCAGCACTATTCACAATAGCCAAGACATGGAAACAACCCAAATGTCCACTGATAGTTGATTGGATCAGGAAAATGTTGTATATATACACAATAGAATACTACTCGATCATAAAAAGGAACAAATTAATGCCATTTGCAGCAACACGGATGGAACTAGAGACTCTCATCCTGAGTGAAGTAAGTCAGAACGAGAAGGACAAATACCATATGCTGTCACTTCTATCTGGAATCTAATATATGGCACAAAGGAACCTTTCCACAGAAAAGAAAATCATGGACTTGGAGAAGAGACTTGTGGTTGCCAAGGGGGAAGGGGAGGGAGTGGGAGGAACTGGGTTCTTGGGGTAAATAGATGCAGAATGTTGCCTTTGGGATGGATTAGCAATGGAATCCTGCTGTGTAGCACTGGGAACTCTTGTCTAGTCAATTATGATGGAACACGTAATGTGAGAAAAAAATATATATACATGTATGTGTAACTGGGTCCCTATGCTGTTCAGTATAATAAATATATATATATATATATATATATAAAGAAATAAAAATAAAAATATAAAAAAGGGCCAATTGAGCTTTTGCACACTGAGTGAATACTGGAGTTAGGTTAGTTGACTTTTGCTATTGCTTTTTCTTTTTTAAAAAAAATATTATATTGATTTACAATGTTCTGTCAATTTCTCCTGTACAACAAAGTGACCCAGTTATACATATATATTTATATATACATTATTCTTCTCAAATTATCTTTCATCCTGTTCCATCAGAAGTAATTGGATATAGTTCCCTGTGCTACACATTAGGACCTCATTGCTTATCCACTCCAAATAACAATAGTTGGCATTTACTAACTGCAAACTCCTGATCTATTGCACACAACCCCACCCTTGGCAACCGCATGTCTATTCTCTATGTTCATGAATTTGTTCCTGTTCTCGAGATAGGTTCGTACGTGCCATATTTTAGATTCCAGATATGTGATATCATATGGTATTTGTTTTTCTCTTTCTGACTTAATCCACTTAGTATGAGAATCTCTAGTTCCAACCATGTTACTACAAATGGTATTATTTTGTTCTTTTATGGCTGAGTAGTATTCCATTGTGTATATATACCACATCCATTCATTTGCCATTGTATATTTAGGTTGTTTGCATGTCCTGGTTATTGTGAATTGTGCTGCAATGAACATAGGGGTGCATGTGTCTTTTTCAAGGAAAGTTTTGTCCGGATATATTCCCAGGAGTGGGATTGTTGGATCATATAGTAGTTCTATATTTAGTTTTCTGAGGTACCTCCATACAGTTTTCCATAGTGGTTGTACCAATTTACATTCCTACCAACTGTGTAGGAGGGTTCCCTTTTCTCTACACCCTCTCCAGCAATTGTTATTTGTAGACTTATTATTGATAGCCATTCTGCCTGGTGTGAGGTGGTACTTCATTGTAGTTTTGATTTGCATTTCTCTAATAATTTGTGAAGAGCATTTTTTTATGTGTTTGTTGGCCATCTGTATGTCTTCTTTGGAGAAATGTGTATTTAGATCTTTTGCCCATTTTTCCATTGGGTTGTTGGGTTTTTTGCTGTTGAGTTGTATGAGTTGTTTGTATATTTTGGAGATCAAGCCCTTGTCAGTTGCATTGTTTGCAATTACAATTATTTTCTTCCATCCTGTAGGTTGTCTTTTTTTTTTTTTTATGGTTTCCTTTGCTATGAAAAACTTGTAAGCTTGATTAGGTCCTATTGGTTTATTTTTGTTTTTATTCCTATTGTCTTGGAAGACTGGCCTAAGAAAACATTTGTACAGTTGATGTCAGAGAATGTTTTGTTTCTTAATGCCACATTATGTCCTGCTGAAAATTAGTTAAAGGTTGGTAATCTGGTTTCTCTGATTTAAAGATATCTTACTTGGTTCCATCCAAGTCAGAATTCATTGTACTTCAAGGAAGAATACAACCATTCTCTCAGTGCCAGTGTTTGAACTAGTTCTTTAAATTATCAGCCATTATATTCTGCCTTTAGCTTCACATGTATTTATCATTTCTGGCTGCTAGAAATTAGGATTAGTTCCAGCAACTTCTACCTAAGAGACTTATTAAAAATTTCCCACAACCTTCTCCAAAAGCAGTCAAGCTATTTGTCCATATTATTTATTTTACTATTTAATTGAAGTATAGTTGATTTACAGTGATATGTTAATTTTAACTGTACAGCAAAGTGATTCCATTATATGCACGTATATTCTTTTCCAAATTATTTTCTTTATACATTATTATAAAACACTGATTATAGTTTCCTGTGTTATACAACAGGTCCTTGTTGGTTATCTATTTTATATACAGTACTGTGTATATGTTAATCACAAACTCCTAATTTATCCCTCCCTCCCCTCTTTACACTTTAGTAACAATAATTTTTTTCTATGTCTATGGACCTATTTCTGTTTTGTGTATAAGATGTCCATTTTAAATCTCAGATTAAGAAGTCTATAATTTCATATAAACTATTTATATATAAAATAGATAAATAAGAAGGTTCTACTGTTTACAGCACAGCACAAGGAACTATATTCAATATCCTGTAATAAACCATAATGGAAAACAATATATATGTATCCTATATATATATTTATATTCTAATAATATGTATATAGAACTGTACATATATATATATAGTCATACATAGATATTCATATAGAACTGAATCACTTTGCTATACACCAGAAACAAACACAATATTCTTAATCAATTATATACTCCAATTTAAAAAAAAAGTCTATAAATTCATTCTTTCTCCAAAGAAACATCCTCTACAAGAAGAAACACTCTGTAATTTCCATGGTCTGCATTTAGCCTCCTATGGTAGCCTTCATTCAGCAACTTGAATGGCGCTCCTCCCACTTGTTTTTCTAGTGGAGGCCATTCTAGTGATTCCAAGATGACTTTCAACTTGTGCACGCAATCTTATTAACCACTCTCATTAAAGGAGGGAAGTGCAAACATACAAAGGTGTAATCTCTGCCAGAATAGCCCCTCTGGTAGTTTCCTCACAGTTCTCCTCTGCCAAGTGCCTTGCAAATTTATTTTGGCACCAATTACAAGGTATCCTGATTTCAGAAAAATAAAATGTGAGAAATGTGCTACTTAGACTTTGGCAATATATGATAAGAGTCACAACTTTCATATTACGTCCTCAAGCTGAATTTAGAAATGTGGAAGTATGCCATGAAAGAAATTGAACAGGGGAAATAAGAGCTAAATTGTAACCTTGATTAGCATGCTCGACTCTTCTCACTCCTTTAGGAAAAGTGGCACTGCTATCTACCCATCTATTCAAGCCAGGAAACTATGTTATCATCAGACTTCCTCTGCTTTCTCACTTTTCTTGTCTCCCACATCTAATCCATCACCAGATTGTGTCAGGTCTGTCTCCTAAATATGATTCACTTTGGTCCATTTCTTTTCCATTTCCACTGATACAGTTTGGTCCATGCCACCAGCATCTCTGGCTTGAATTGCTCTAATAGCCTCCAACTAGTATCTGTGCCTCCAGTAGTGTTTGCAAATCAAATCCATTTTCCACACTGTAGCCAAAATGTTCTTTTTAAAGCACAAATCTGATCATGTCATATCTTTGATAAACTGTATTATTGGCTTCCCAGTGTTTCCAGAATCAATCTCTACACAGTTCACTAGGCTTCTCATGATACGAGCCAAGCCCTAGTTACCTTCCCAGCTTAAACACTTAGCACTGTTCTTCCCAAAGCCAATACTACAGTAAACTGAACTTGTCTCCAGGTAATTTCACACCCTGTTGTTCTCTTGGAATGGATTATTCTTCTGCCTTCTCTATCAAGCCTCTACTGCTCCTTTTAACTCTCAACTAAGATGCCATTGCTTTAGAAAAGTCTTCCCTAACTCTCCCAAAGGCGTCCCAATACATGTTCTAATATGACATTTATCATTCCATGTTGGGATTACCAGTTTTACTAGCCTGTTTTTATTTGTAAGCTTTCTGATGTCCCATATAGAAAGCAGTGGAAGAGTTCTGTGGCACAGCAGGTTAAGGATCTGGTGTTGTTACTGTAGTGGCTTGGGTCGCTGCTGTGGCTTGGGTTCGATCCCTGGTCCAGGAACTTCCTCAGGCCTTGGATGAAGCCAAAAAAAAAAAAAAAAAAGGAAGAAAGCAGTGGAAAGATTTACATTTTATGGTCCCTAATTCATTTTAAATACTCTGTATTTCAAAGTCATTAGATGGGGCATATGATCATTTATTTTCTAGTCTTCACCTCTTTTTTCTATTCCTGCTCTACATATTTTAAAGAATCTGCATATCTTCTGGAGCTATTTAATCCTGTGGTTCCTATATTAGCATGTTAATTCTTTGGTGCCTTCCTTGTTTAGAGTTGTAGCTCCTGCAATTTGCATGATGGCCCAGTGAGGCTCAAAAAATGTTTATTGAGTAAATGAATTGTATCATCAGTGTGAGTTATACATAACTTATTCATACTCTCTGTAGCTTCTTACCAAATAAATAAGCCTGTCTGAATTTGTCACTTATATTTGCTATTTAAATTTTCATTGTGAATGTAACGTGAATTCCTTAGCCACTAATTATAAGTTAAGTCATTGTACACAACAGTTAGTTTACAACAGTCAGTCTTTATGTTATTATGGATGAAAAAATAAAGGAAATTTCAAAATTTATAAATACGTTTGTGAAAGTTTTAAGGATATAGAGTAATATGACAGACCTCTCTCTGCAAAATTTGCTTGCCAGGTTCTACAGCCTTCATACCAAAACATAAAAATATTTCTTGGGGAGTTCCCGTCGTGGCGCAGCGGTTAACGAATCCGACTAGGAAGTATGAGGTTGTGGGTTCGGTCCCTGCCCTTGCTCAGTGGGTTAACGATCCGGCGTTGCCGTGAGCTGGGGTGTAGGTTGCAGACACGGCTCGGATCCCGCGTTGCTGTAGCTCTGGCGTAGGCCAGGGGCTACAGCTCCGATTCGACCCCTAGCCTGGGAACCTCCATATGCCGTGGGAGCGGCCCAAAGAAATAGCAAAAAGACCAAAAAAAATAAAAATTAAAAAAATATATTTCTTAAAATCTAAACCATATTTTGTGGCTGATCATTTGCTGGTTTTAAAAATGAACTGAAATAATATTGGATCAAAATAGCTTAAATTAAAAATGATGTTTACTTTTCAGAAGAGTATTATTTTAGTAGAGTTGGGATTTTAATGGTTTATATGAGGTAAACAAGACTAGTATGAATGAAACATCTTTATAGTGTCTATTGAAAGGTCAGCCTTTTGATCATCAAGTTAATTAGGGGATATGCATTTGCTTAATTCCTTATTCTGTATTCTCCATAGATCTCAACAAAATATTAATAATAACATTTGAAAGCTTACTATGGTACCAGGAAGTAATACACAAACTTAACATGAAATTATTAGCTCACAATCTTCAGGACAATTCTACAAACCATTATCTTTGTTCTACATTTGAGTAAGTTGATGCTCAGTGCAGTAAAGTCATTGTTTAAAGGCTAAACCATTCCTACAAGCCAGAAAATGAAATCAGGTATTCTGCCTTTAATGTCCACGAACTCTGCCTTTTGTTGGGCTAAACCGACCTTATTTATACGTCATGGACTGATTCTTCAAAAGTTAAGTTGACACAAATGTGATAAATGTATTAAAACATGTATGACATTCAAAAATTTTAAAAAACCTACCTGGTTAAAGAAAACAAGAGAGAGAGTGAGTGTCACAGAGAGGACCAAAACACAGAAAGATAGGAAAAAGAGAAGAAAGGAGAAGGAAATGAAGAATGGGTAAGAGAAAACAGAAAATAAAAAGTTAAGAATATATGAAATCAGAGAGTATAGCTAATGACAAAAGAAGAAAGTAAAACTTGGATTTCTGACCTTTCTTTGGCTATCTGGTCAGTACGATGTAGCAAAGGCCATTTCTTCAACAAATACTGTGGTCATTTAATAGTTTCTAGACATTTTACTAGATGATTAGGAAATGAGAGTGAACTAAATAGATGAATAGAATTTCCTTTCTATTCTAACTGGAGGAGAGAGCTATTAAACAAAATGGGTATGTACTAATTTAGATATGGAAAGCATTCCGATCAGATGACATTTGTCTAGAGGTCAGAAAATTTGTGGGAGTAAACCATGATGATATAGGAGAAAAGCATTCTGGGCACCTGTCAGGACCAGCTCTGAGGATGCAGTCTCCCTGAGATTCGCACACTAGACTCCCACTAAGCTCGTCCTGTTCTATGGTATTCTGACCTTCTTTCTACTCTCTCTCTACTTAGAACCACAAAGGGAGGAAGAGAAATCAAGCAACTCCTGACCTGCTTGTTCAATTAGGTGTCACTTCTGTTATATTCTTATGTTATTAAAAAAAAAAAAACTCAACTAAATTAGTTACAAAAGAAGTATTTCCCTCTTTTAATTTTCTGCCAAAGTGAAAAACTTATTTCCCACTCATATCGGCTCTATCACACTGATCATGGATTTCACTATATTTTATTTTTCCACTCAATTCTTTTCAAATCATCACTTTCACTGTGTCAATACCTAACTAAAACCTACCATGTAATCTTTCTATCTTATTAAATATCAACTTTTCAATACAGATTACTGCAATGAACTGAGTGCAAAAGGAAACATTTTTAGTGGGGCTACCTTATAGGTTGAATTGTGTCCCCCAGAATTCACACATTGAAGTCTTACTCTCCAGTACTGTGGAATGTGATCTGATTTGGACTGAGAGTCATTGTAGATGTAGTTGATTCAAATGAGATCTGTGAGGTGGGCCCTAAACTTACATGATAGGTGTCTTTATAAAAAAGGGAAATTTCAACATAGACACATATACACAGTAACATCTGGAAATGAAGACAGCAATTGGAGTGATGCTTCTCCTCCTCAAGGAACAACACAAGTTGCCAGCAAACCATCAGAAGCTAGCTGAGAACTAATGGTCTCTGAGAGCGCTCAGAAGGAATCAACCTTGCTAACACCTTCATCTTGAATTTCTCACTTCCAGAATTGTGAGATAACAAATTCATGTTTTTTAAGCCACCCAAATTGTGATATTTTGTTGCAGCCAACTAAAACAGGCGATATGCCACCACAAAATAGGCTGTCATGAAATGCACCATTTTGGCATTAAGTTCTGAGCTGAACGTAATTAAGAAACAGCAAACAAAGGAGAAACACTCTGCCCTCCCCTTTCCTGCCAAAATTCCTATCTGTAAAGGTGTTTCCCTCTCCCTAGGAACAGAATGATTCAAGTCAGCGGAGACAACTATTTATCACTGAAGATGGCAGCAACTGAATTGGGTCTGCACAAACCTCACTAAAATAACCCTGTCTTTTTTAGTTTCCCCCATATGTTTACCTGCCTACTAGAAGCCCAAATGCTTTTTGCTTTGTCTCATGACATCTCCCCAATTTACCACCACTTATTAAAATGGCATAAACCCCAAGACCTAACCATTTTGGGGGTTTTTCACTTCTTTTCTGTGAAGCCCCTGTCTACATGCAAAACAAAGCTTTTCTTCTGTTGGTCTGTCTTTTGTCAGTTTAATTCACACTCCCTAGTTACTATATGAAAAAGGGTAGAAGAAAAAATTTTTTCTCCCCTACACAGGCTATGAGAAATTTAAATACAACCTAGGTTATTTCCCTGTGGCTTTTTTGTTCTTTTCAGCTGAAGAAGATGGTATGTCATTGAATGAGTAAAAACAAATTCATATTATTCTTTTTTTCCATGAGGTAGTACTTGTCATAATCTTTCTTAGTTTGAGATTTTGTTTTGTATTATGATATTCTGCATAGTGAAAACATATCAGATCAGTCATATCAGAAGAAAACTAGTCAAAGTGAAGTTTGGTAAAGGAGCAGCTACAAGTTAAGATGTCCAGTGTAACTGAAGTATCATTGTTATTACAAGTCTTATATTTACAAGAATATCGTCAGGACTGTACTTTGCAAGTGATGGAAATGAAGCCAGTGCAAGTGAGTTATTTGCACAGTCTTAGGACTTCTAGCAGCAGATACCCAGTTGTTTTGGTCTGTATGACTTTAGATTTCAGCTCCTAAACCAAATTTTAATTGTTGTCCATCAAAAGAAGAGAAGATTGAGATCATTATCAGAAAATCAAGGGGTTGTCTTTTAAATATTGGTGACTTAAGGTCTGCTGACATGTGGGAAATTTAAAAAGTAGTAGAGAAAGCAAAATATAATAAAAACTTCAGTTTCATAACTTCCCATGAACTAAGCATGGTACAAAACAGGCATATAACACCTCATTTGATCTTCTACATCAACAGGCACCTCTTTAGTAGTTCATCCTATACTTCTGTCCATTTATCTTTGGGTCAAAACTCCTATCTCTTAGTTACTATAGTGTTAGGTGTTTTGATCACTGATAGAACAACTTCCTCAGTGTTGTTAAGTTTCTTCAAAATAGTCTTGGCTATTTCTGTTTCTTTGAGTGTCCATACATTTTACCATCACCTTCATTTTGTCATAGCCTAACTATAACCTACTATATAATCTTTGCTATCTTATTAAATTCTAGTTTTTCAATCCAGATTAGCACAATGAATGGCATGAAAAAAAGGAAGGCAGTGTTTTTACAGTGTCTTAGAGTGGTTATGACAGTAGTCTGTACAGGTGCAGATCTTATTTTTGCTGTTTACTACCAGCGGTACCTCAGCTCTATTATCTGCTTCAGTTTTTCCATTCATAAAATTCAGATAATAACATGTCACAGGTTTGTAGGGATATGAATAACAGCACTTGCTATTAATTGATCTTACAATGTATGCAAAGCTACAGTAAATTATTTACATGCACTAGTCCTCATGAAGTATACTATGACAAGGGAAAAAATATGAAGACACTAGACTTTCAATATAAGTGGTTTGATTTTGGTTCTTCCATTTCTCATTGGAATACTTAGTGGGCAGAAAAAATAAAATTACAGGCAAGAGGAGGTGTTCCAGCCCACTGAAAGTAGTAAACAAATACAGAGAACGTAAATGGGGCAAATTAGTTTTAACTCATCAGAGAGAGAAAATGGTAACTGAAATTAGAAATGCTAATGAGTGGCTTTAAAGGTATAAAAATTCCCATGGAATTGAGTTTTAATACCAAAATATTATTATCATAATTTTTAAAATTCCAGAAACTCTGTGGTATTTTATTTGATTTATAGTATTTTATCAAACTCATTTGGCATTCTATACAAGCAGCTGATGCCTTGCATTATTTGCAAGGATAAAAATAAGAGGAAATAAACTATCTAATCTTCACAAAGTTTAAATAGGCCACAACATTCAGGACTTACGTAACGAGAGACTTTAAACAGACTGTTGAAAGAAAGGAAAGAAACTGTTGGAATAGAAGGAGAAAGACTTGCAGGGAGAACACAGCAACCATGAAATTGCCAAATGTCTCACACAGTGTGCATCAAATTCACTTAATATAAAATTATGGATGACCAATATTATAATTGAACATGCTAAGGAAAAGAGAGCAATTTTCATAAATGTAGGCTTTATAATTTTACATTATATTGAATAATATTTAATTTAATAAATATTTTAACCTGGAAATCAGGTGTTTCACCTATAGCAAATTTTTTTTTCACATTAATAAGACATAGGTGTTAAAGAAGGTGACTTCATCATCCGATGCAAACAAAAGTCCTTAATGAGTTATTTCAAATTGAAATATTGAGAATATACAACAAAGAGTTTAGCGAACATTTAGGGCTATATAAATGCAGCAACAGATAAGGTCAGAATTGAATCTGCAAATAGCCAGGTTATTGAACTATACTGCAATATTTTCAAAGTTAGCTTTCTTTACATTCCTCTAGCAAAAAGATACGAAGGCTCCTGTATGCTAAATCAAGGATGTTGTACCTAAGAAATTATTTTATTTTGAAGTCCTATGAAAATAAAATAAAAGAATTTCAAAATTGACTATTCATAATGCTTATTGAATGTTAGAGGTCAAATAAAAAATGAGTGTAAAAAATCAAGTTTTAAGCTGGCTCAAAGTACTTGGCAATCTTTAACTGCTTGATTCTTGTCATCCTGGAAAGCAGCAACAGTTAAAGAAATTGCCCCACTGTATGTTCTTGGAAGCTATTTATTGCAAAGAAAACCTTCCCCATATGAATTAAATGAGGCTCAGGGATGTTCCCTATGACAAGGCACAGACCTAGGACCTCCAAACTCATTTTCTCCTCACAAAGGATCTAGCTCAATCTTTTGCCCTGCCTAATCCATGGAAACAGAACTTCTATTAACCAAAATTTGGTTAAGCTTCTCTGCTTCCCCCAGCCCCCTGAACTTTGACCCACTCTCAGAAGGAGCCCATATACATGCCTCCTTAACAGCCCCTCCAAGAGTCAGCTGGCTTCAGGCTGCACATTCTCTAATCTACTCTCCTGTTATTGCCACCTCCATCCATCCATTCTTTCATCCTGCTTCTCCACATCCTACTCTCTTAGTTTCTTTGTTTAATTTTTTGCTAATATTGTTTTTGTCTTATTCGCTCTTCCCTCTAACAGAAAAGCTACTTTTGCCTAACTTTTGAGACATTTGGCAATTTCATTGCTGCTCTGTTCTCCATTCAAGTCTTTCTCCTTCTATTCCAATTGTCCCTCTCCTGTCTTTCAACAATCCTTTAAAAGTCTCCTGAATGTTTCTTATTTGACATAGTTTGGAATAAGTATGTCCTGGTAAAAACTTGTTATTCCTAATTTAGAAATAAATGAAGATATAGATAGGTGATAGCTAGCTAGATAGATAGAAGAAAGAATTATAGGACTTGGTCATCTCGACGCTAACATTTATTGTACAAACGCAAAAGCAAGCATGAATCACTGTAGGTACTTTCCATCAATTTCTCCCTTGCACACCTTCACCCAGCATTCACTCCTTTGACCATAGGTGTAAAACATTTATAAACATAGAAGAATGAACTATTTAATATGCTTATTTCATTTTGGTTCTCCTATGGCTAGCTTTACTTCTCATGTCAAAACTTTTCACAAAAGTTAATATGTAAGAAATCTAGGCAAATGATAAATATAATAATTATTAATTAGAATTAACTATTTTTTCTCCAGTATAAAACCTCCCTTAACAATCACTTTAATCATAATATCTTTGAATGATATGCTTCCATATTTATCTTTTTACACTCCAAAAAATCTTATATAAAAGTCTGGCATAAAGAAGTGGTATTATTATCCACTTTTTATTGAGGAAGAAAAGACTGGTAAGTCTAAGTTAATATTCCAAGTTCACACTAAGTGTCAAGTTCTTCTGGTTAATATGTGTGTTCTGTATTAGGAAGTGAAAGTATTGTAGACCTTGTACCTAATAATTAGATGTTCGAGAAATGATTTTCTTGTTTTTCTTTTTTGCCTGAGTTGCTAGGACAATCAGAGGTAGGCTAGCACTTTACTTATTTGCAGTAAGGATCCTTAACCTAATTATTTGCTATCTGTCTATGTTGGCTCAAATACCTCTAGTAAAATTCCTTAAAATTTCCCTTTTTCTTTTGTTCTAAGGAAGTTGAGGATATAATAATAAATGCAAAAAATGATATTTACCTATAATTACTTTTCAAGAATACTTCTTTACTGCCTGGAAGGCAAACTTTTTCAGGGTTTTATTAAGGTAGTCTTTATTGAGTGGGAAGTTTTCCTCTTATAACTTTCAACCACTCATTTATGATGAGTCAAAAAGATGTATGTCTTTTTTAAAGCCTCACTGAAAATGTTTATATGAAAATTGGTGTGAAGACAGGCAGAATGTCTTCGTAGTTAGAGCATCTCACCTGGAATTCTGTTCAACTGCTTATTTGCTAAATTGCCTTAAATGAAGCATTTGATCTCTCTCTTAAGCTTGGTTCTTTTGCCTGTGAAATGGGGCTATGAAATAATCACTATTTCAAGATATTTTGTAAATATAAAATGAAAGCATAAACAAAAGTAATATTTCAAATGCCATGTGTCATAAAACATATGACTATTATACTTTAAAGAGCTTAAGGGAATGAGAAGTTTCTCCAGCAATTTAACATTTCACTTAAACTATCTTTTAACTATATTTTTCATAAGCAACTTATACAATGTAAAAAAAGAAAACTGAATAATGAGTTATCACAGGCACATATTCCACTGGTAATTTTTCAGATGAGGAAATGGGAGTGTTGCATGGGGTGGGGAATGGTGTTTGTGTGTGTGTGTATTTGTGTATGTGCAGCCAGCAGTTCTCAAAGTCTAGAACCAGAATAAGAACACAACCATCATTAACTCTGATTTTGTACTCTGTTACTATGGTTCTGGTGCTTGGATTCATACATCTTCAGTGGAATTTAAGCGGGATTATTTAAATAATGTTTAAGCTGTCAAGGCTCTGATGTGATTTCCTTCTTGAGGAATTCAGCTTCTATTATAGGTTACTGTGTTTTATAGTGGGCATTTGAAAATCTACTACTGAGCTTCATACGCTAATTTACACCCATTCCACGTACACTATGGTTTTAACTGACTTGCTTTAGAAAGATCCCAAGAGGTGCTAGGAAACCTCTCTGTTCTTTTCACTTTTCATAAAGCATTAGTGTTTCAAATGATAAGACTGTACCTGTGGGTACAGGAGGATTTAAGTAGGATCAACAGTGACAGTAAGACTAGGCATAGATAACCACTTCTTCAAAGTTTCTTGTTCTTCATGGATTATAATAAGGTATAATATGAGTAGAGAAAGAACAGGATGTGTTTTCTTTAAATATAAAATATTTAGCACATATAAAAATTTTTAAGTTTCAAGAAAAAAAAGTCTTCCTTTATTCTTTAAATATTGGTTTTCTCTCCTATCTCTCCAGTGTTGCAAAGTAAATGACATTCAAGATGAAGATGACTAAGACCTTTTAAAGTTTTAAGCTAATGTTCTTGTCGAAAATATCTGTCATTCTCATACTTTGGGTATGAACCCTATTTATATTCTTTGGTACAAAATTATTTTCTAGGTTCCTTTTTTAAAAAACACAATTTCAAAAATAGCAGGATGAACAGTTCTAATTTATCAATTACCAGTTAAGACAGCGGGTCAATCTGATGTTGCTACTTTTTTAGCAGTGTGGATTATGTGAAAAAAAAGTTTTGTTTTGTTTTTTGTTTTTTTTTTTTTTTTGCATTTCAAGTAACTAAACATAACATTTAGAAAAATGGTTGAAATGGAATTCACATAAAGAAATAGTGACTGGAAGTTCCCGTCGTGGCGCAGTGGTTAACGAATCCGACTAGGAACCATGAGGTTGCGGGTTCCGTCCCTGCCCTTGCTCAGTGGGTTAACCATCCGGAGTTGCCGTGAGCTGTGGTGTAGGTTGCAGACGCGGCTCAGATCCCGCGTTGCTGTGGCTCTGGCGTAGGCCGTTGGCTACAGCTCTGATTCGACCCCTAGCCTGGGAACCTCCGTGTGCCGCGGGAGCGGCCCAAGAAATAGCAACAACAACAACAACAACAACAACAAAAAAGAAATAGTGACTGAAGAGGTGGCTGCTGCTACAAATTTCCATTCTTCATTAGAGTAGACAACAAATTTTTTCTCAGGCTTTTCATTTTGAGAAAAGTAATACTTTGCCACCTTATTCAAGATATGAGTGTATACTTGAAAGAAAAACTAGTTCAATCAGGACCGTTTTTTAGAATAACATTTCATAATGACACCTTCTTAAACTACTGTATTGGTTCTTTTCAGTATCTTCAAATGGCATTTTTAAAGGTTAACTGCAAAAAGCCTGTTGAATCTATTGCTGTTTCAAGCCTTTTTATTATTTTCCCATGGATGTTTCCGTCTCTGTAATACTGTTGAAGCTGCTCATCTGTGATTACACTGCGGTGGGCTGTGTATGTCAACTCATTATCCCAAACAATTGTTAATATAGCACTTCTAAAGCACATGGTATTGCATGATTATCAACTTAAAGAAAATATTTATTTGCCTTTAAATATGCTGGTACAGATACTGGTGCTGTCTTCTTACTTACGGAAACATTTTCATTAAAAAGTAGATTTAATTTTGTAATGGTCAATGTTCTGAGTATCTTGTGTCTAAGATCTGCATTTCAATCATACTCTTGCATCCTGAATAATGAAATGCGCAGCTAAATTAATTGTTTAGAACTCTGAATAGAATGGAAAGCAAAAATTCTATTCCATTGGAATATTCCTAGTGGAGAGCAAAAATTCTAGTTTTCCCCAAATCAAAAAATGAAAAGTTAGTAGCTTAAGTGGTTATATGTATTTTAGCTGGTTAATTTTAAGGATATGGGTAAAAATATAGAAAATAATTGTAATTATTTCCAGTTATTTATGAAATTATTTCAGCTTAATAGGATACTGACAAATGCAAAAGCTTTTATAGATATTAATATACAGTATATTACATTCTTTAAAAATTTTTCCTAGTTAGAAGTCAAAACTATTGTTTGGTTATTCATTCAGAGAGATAGTTAAAATAAATATACATAGACTCTCTTATATAGTTGATCTCTTTTCTAAAAATTTGAAGACTATTACAACTAGAGTTTGTTGTGTGAACACATAAAACAACTAAGTGGTCTGGAATGAAGTAGGAATTATTTATTTGAAAATTTAAAGAATAATTCCTAAAGTAAAAACTGTCATTGTGACATTTAAAAATATATTACTAAATTCTCTGTGTTAATAAATAGGACAAAACAATATAAAAATGAGTTATGATTATCTAATCTTATGTACTGCTTAACCCAAACTAGCTTAGTGGCCGTTCGCAAGTTACTTACCCTCTCTGTGCCTTATTGCCCTTGTCTACAAGGTAGAGATGATAATTATAAATATCTTACAGAGTCATTCTGAAGATTAAGTAAATATTTTTATTTATTTATTTATTTATTTTTTGTCTTTTTTTTTTGCTATTTCTTTGGGCTGCTCCTGCGGCATATGGAGGTTCCCAGGCTAGGGGTCTAATAGGAGATGTAGCCACCGGCCTACACCAGAGCCACAGCAACGCGGGATCCAAGCCGCGTCTGCAACCTACACCACAGCTCAGGGCAACGCCAGATCATCAACCCACTGAGCAAGGGCAGGGACGGAACCCGCAACCTCATGGTTCCTAGTTGGATTCGTTAACCACTGCACCACGACGGGAACTCCCAGTAAATATTTTTAAAATGCTTAGAATAGAACTCAACACATAGAACATATATAAGGGATTATTAAATAAAATAAAGGCTTAAAATAAAGACACATATCATGTTCTTGGATAAAAATAAATTGTTATAATCCAAATGAAAAAGGATTGTAGCTTGGGTAGGAATGTCAGTACAGATGAAAATAAACACATATGGAAAAATATTAGGAAGTCTGAAGGAAGCATGCCATACTTATGTTTGGCATAGCTCTAAGGGTGCTTGGGGACACCCAGAAATACAAACTGTTAGAAGTAAAATTGGCCTGGAGATGACTATTCTGTCCTCTGATTGATGCACGCTACATTTGAGGTAACTTTGAAGACAGGATGTCCTACAAGCAATTGAATGCACAGCTCCAAGAGCTCAGAACAAAAAAGTCTGCAATGAAGACATGAATTTAGGATTCATCTTTGTGCGTGGCCATCGTTTGAAGCTATCAGCATGGACAAGATCACCTAAGGAAACAATAAGGCGAAAGAAGAGAGCCTAGAACCAACCACAGAAAAATCATGATATATAATGTTTGCATAAAGCAGGATATTCATTCATAAAAGAGGAGGTTACCAAAGAAGCATAAGGCAACTGGGGACTGTTGTGATTTAGAAGCAAAAGAAGAGATGATTTCAAGAAGCAGCATCCAATGATCCTGAAATAATTATGATATGGAAATTTAAATGTCCATTAAATTTAGTGATGTGGAGGTAATTGGAAAATGATGAAAAGCCACGATTCCTTTCTTATAGGGCTGAACCCGGGGCACATATGGAAGTTCCCGGGCTAGGGTTTTAATCAGAGATGTAGCTGCCAGCCTCCGCCACAGCCACAGTAATGCCAGATCCAAACTGCCTCTGCGACCTACGCCAGAGCTCACAGCAACGCCAGATCTGTAACCCATTAAGAGAGGCTAGGGACTGAACTCACATCCTAGTCGAGTTCGTTACTGCTGAACCACAATGGGAACTCTAAAAGTCTTTATTCTTTTTGAGTAGTAGGAATAGAAGCCAGCATTAAATTTGGTGACAGAGGGAATGAGTATAGGAAACAGAGATGGTGAGCCTTGAATATTTATTTGAAGTTTTGCTTCTAATCCAAATATTGTAGTTGTAGTTGATGTGGCATACCAAGTAGAAAGTATATTCAAAATAATCAATATCTGGAATCTGATTTTTTTAAAAAATCCACATCTTCGTTATCTTTAATTGATCCATTTTATAGACTAGCTGATAGGTGTGTGCATTGGCTACTTCATTTTGTGAAAATAAATTAATGAATCAAAGTTTAACCATATACAAAATTATTTCCAATTGCACTGAAAGTGAAAAATTGAATGGCATTTAATGCATTGGTAGTTTACCTGGTGATCACGTGGCTGATTGGAAGTGTGGCTTGCTGCCACTGCCCAGCATCACCAGAGAGAATTATACCACATACCCACCACTAGCCTGGGAAAAGATATAAATTTAAAATTTGATGTACAGTTTCTACTAAATATGTATTGCTTTGTATCCTTATAAAATTGAAGAATCATAAGTTGAACGATGGTTAAGTCGGGTACCATCTGTATCGGAAATATCTTTGCTCCATTTCTTCAATGCTGTTTTGGGGGAAAATGCCTTTTTTATCTGCATATAATTCAAAAATAGAAAATCCATGCCAGTTCAGAGTTGTTGTCTTTTTCATCTTGGAGGTCAGTAAGAGAAGTAAAATTATACCCTTTCTGGGAGTCAAGGCAAAAATACCACATATACACCAATCTTGTGTGTTTTTGTTTTTTTAAGTGACTGTTTCTTTTTTCTTTCTTTTTTTTTCTTTTTTGAGAAAACTGGTCACTTTCATTTAATTATTTTTATTTTTTTCCATTATAGCTTATTTGCAGTGTTCTGTCAAATTTGTACTGAACAGCAAGATGACCCAGTCACACATACATATATACATTCTTTTTTCTCACATTATCACGCTCCATTATAAGTGACTAGATATGGTTCTCATTGCTATACAGCAGGATCTCATTATTTATCCATTCCAAAGGCAATAGTTTGCATCTATTAACCCCAAATTCCAGTCCATCTGACTCCTTTCCCCTCCCCCTTGGCAACCACAAGTCTGTTCTACAATCCATGAGTTTCTTTTCTGTGGAAAGGTTCATTTGTGACATATATTAGATTCCAAATATAAGTGACAAGATATGGTATTGGTCTTTCTGACTTACTTCACTTAGTATGAAGTCTAGTTCCATCCATGTTACTACAAATGGCATTATTTTGTTCTTTTTATGGCTAAGTAGTATTCCATTGTGTATATAGACCACATCTTTTTTTAATTAATTAATTTTTTTTTCCACTGTACAGCATGGAGACTAAATTACACATTCATGTATACATATTTTTTCCTCCCATTGTTGTGTTGCGATGTAAGTATCTAGACATAGTTCTCAATGCTACACACATCTTCTTAATTGATTCATCTGTCATTGGACATTTAGGTTGTTTTCATGTCTTGGCTATTGTGAATAGTTCTGCAATGAACATACGGGTGCATGTATCTTTTTCAAGGAAAGCTTTGTCCAGATATATGCTGAAAAGTGGGATTGCAGGGTCACATGGTAGCTTCTATATATAGTTTTCTAAGGTACCTCCATACTGTTCTCCATAGTGGTACCAATTTACATTCCCACCAACAGTGCAAGAGGGTTCCCTTTTCTCCACACCCTCTCCAGCATTTGTTACTTGTGGACTTATCAATGATGGCCATTCTAACTGGTGTGAGGTAGCACGTCGTGGTGGTTTTGATTTGCATTTCTCTAATAATCAGTGATGTTGAGCATTTTTTCATGTGCTTGTTGGCTATCTTTATATCTTCTTTGGAGAAATGTCTCTTCAGGTCTTTTGCCCATTTTTCAATTGGGGTGTTGGCTTTTTTGTTGTTGAGTTGTATAAGTTGTTTGTATATATAAGAGATTACACCCTTGTCAGTTGCATCAATTGAAACTATTTCCTCCCATTGCATAAGTTGTCCTTTGGGGTTTTTTAATGGTTTCCTTTGCTGTGCACAAGCTTGTCAATTTGATTAGGTCCCACTGGATTATTTTTACTTTTATTTCTGTTGCCTTGGGGGACTGACCTGAGAAAACATTTGTAAGGTTTATGTCAGAGAATGTTTTGCCTATGTTCTCTTCTAGGAGTTTGATGGTGTCTTATGTTTGTCTTTAAGCCATTTTGAGTTTATTTTTGTGCATGGTATGAGGGTGTGTTCCAGTTTCATTGATTTATATGCGGCTGTCCAATTTTCCCAGCACCACTTGCTGAAAAGACTGTCTTTTTCCCATTTTATATTTTTGCCTCTCTTGTCAAAGATTAATTGACCATAGGTGTCTGGGTTTATTTCTGGGTTCTCTATTCTGTTCCGTTGTTCTGTATGTCTGTTTTTGGTATCAGTAACACACTGTCTTGATGACTGTGGCTTTGTAGTATTGCCTGAAGTCTGGGAGAGTTATGCTTCCTGCTTGTTTTTTTTTTTTTTTTTTTTTCCTTCAGGGTTGCTTTGGCAATTCTGGGTCTTTTGTGGTTCCATATAAAATTTTGGATTGTTTGTTCTAGTTCTGCAAAAAATGTCATGGGTAATTTGATAGGGATTGTATTGAATCTGCAGATTGCTTTGGGTAGTGTGGCCATTTTTACAATATTAATTTTTCCAATCCAGGAACATGGAATATCTATTTCTTTGAATCCTCTTTAATTTCCTTGATTAATGTTTTAAGTGACTATTTCTTAAGACACTTCATAAAGGCAAATGGGGCTATCATGATGGTTTGTTACTTGATAGCTGTGTAATCTTAGAGAGTTACTTATATCTCAAATACCTCATCAGGGAGGGATATTAATGCTACTAATCCAATGTTATCAGTGTTTTGTAGGGGTTAAATAAATTACTGTTTTAAAATATTCAGATGTGTCTGTAAAGTTTTTAATAAACTTTAAGGTTTAGTATTTTTATTATTATTTCTGCTCTTATTGTTAGAAAAATTGTTCAGGCTCTTTTGTTCAGCATAGAAAAAAGATTCTGGAGAACCAGTGGAAATTGCTATATTGCAGACAATAAAAGAAAGGGTCTTAATTATTCCCACTACAAAGACTACTGCATCACTGGCAACTACTACTATTTTTATAATAATAACTATTATAATAATAATTATTAGTATGGCTTATGGTTTTAAAGTGCCAAATATCAATGTTAGTAAATGACAGAGCCAAGATATTAAGTTATCTTCTTTGGATATTTTACTCCAAAAATACAATGCTTATTTGCTAAAATGTATTGCAAATAGAGATGAAGTAGGACATAAAAAGGTGACTCCAATTTTTTAGAAGGTACATTTAATAGGACTTAGGTTCTACATGTAAGACAGCAACAAGGTAAATGAAGCTGCAGATTCTGGTCTTTTAAAGACCAATCACAGGAGTTACTGTGGTGGCACAGCAGAAACAAATCTGACTAGGAGCCATGAAGTTGTGGGATTGATCCGGGGCCTGGAGCTGTAGCTCCAATTAGACCCCTAGCCTGGGAACCTCCATATGCCACAGGTACAGACCTAAAAAGTACACACACACACAGAAAGACCAATTGCCTTTTCTATCTCACTTTTTTTTGTGGATACAGCCCTAACTCTCTTTTTTCTTTAAAAAAATTTTTTTAGGACGTAGCATATGGAAGTTCCCAGGCTAGCAGTTGAATCAGAGCTACAGCTGCTGGCCTGCACTACAGCTGCTAGCCTACACCATAGCCACAGAAACATAGGATCCAAGCCGTGTCTATGACCTACACATTAGCTCATGGCAATGCCAGATCCTTAACCCACTGAGCAAGGCCAGGTATCAAACCTGTATCCTCATGGATACTAGTCAAGTTTGTAACCTCCTGAGCCACAACAGTGACTCCCCCATCTGTATTTCTTATTAACTTTTCTATCCTGTACTTTTAATTCAGGCAGTAGTTCTGCTGGCCATGCCAAAATTTCTTGACTGGCTTCTACTTTCTCTATTCTTCAGCATAATTTCCATCAAGTCCCTGACTGTAGGCTCTAGAATTCATCGCATTACAACACTTGGAATATGGAATGTCTTAAATCTTTTCTTGTTTCTTGTTTCCTGAGAGGAACTTTATTGAGCAGTGCTCTTGGCTCTTTCTGTTTTAAGATAACTTAAGTAATATATCAAATTTTGCTAATAACCTTGCTTCCTTTTTCCATTGATGCAGTAGAAGAAATCGGATTATATCTGCATCTCATCAGCACCAGATCTACTATGATAACCAAACTTGAACTGTTCTTGTCCAATCTATGCAGTTCTCCACCTCTCACACTTTCTCCCACCCCATCCCTCTCATCTACTTTAGAAGGTTGTTCCTTCAATATCTGCCTCACATCTGCATCATTATTTCTACTCTCTAATTGATAATTCCAATCAGTTTACAAATATGACTTAAGATGATCATAAGAAATACAAATTAAAAATGTTACTAAAATAGAAGACTCCTACTTTTAAAAACATCTACAATAAACACTTCTTCTTCCAGCTTCTGTCTCCACAGTCTGTGGAAGGCAGAATAATGGTCCCCCACAAATGTCCATGTCCTAATCCCTGGGATGTTTTCTTACTTGGAAAAAAAAAAAAGGAATTTTACAGATATGATTAGGTTAAGTACCTTAAGATAGGGAGATTAATCCGAATTATCTGAATGGCCCTGATGTAATCAGAGGAGTCTGTTAAAGATGCAAGAGAGAGGCAGAAGGGGTAGGGAAGGAGATGCAAGTGTGGCAGCAAAGGAAATTGGAGAAGGGAGTCGAAGGGGAGGAATGCAGGCAGCCTAGAGTAATTGGAAATTGTGAGGAAGCAGATTCTCCCCTGGAGCCTCTGGCTCCAGAAGCATGCAGCCCTATCAAAACTTTTATTTTAGTAAACCCTTTTTGGACTTCTGACCTCTAGAACTATAAGATAATAAAGTTGTGTTGTTTGAGATCTCCAAGCTTGTGGTAATTTGTTACAGCAGCATAGGAAACAAATGCAACCACCATTCTCTCTTGAACTCACTCCTGCCAGGGTTTCCTCTTCACAACCAGAGAGAAAACATTCATTTCAAGGTAAATAATATCACTGTGGTCAACCTTTCAGCAGTCTTTGACATCAAGTTTTGTTTCCACATATTTTTAAAATGGTTTGATTGTCAGCTCACATTCCTTGGACTCTGTATATTCTCTGTAATATCTTTTATGTTTGTTTCTAAAATGTGTTCTTTGAGAAAGGATGGATGTATTATGTCTGCCAGGCACTCACCTAGAGCCTGATGTTATAACCCCCCTACAAAAAATTGTTAACTTCAATTTTCAACTTTTCAGGACACAAATAATTCAGACACCAGTTGACTCAATACTACTATGAGGTTAGGATTTATCAGAGAAGGCTCTATTATCACCTCTTTTACTAAAAACAAGGTTGAGACAGGAAAGTCCTCTTTTGAGGGTTTTTTCCCCTTGAGTTCAACCACTGGGGTCTTGACTCTATGGGGATCTCTAATCCCACCTTCCTCTCAATCTATGTTATTGCCTCCTCTACTTGTGCATAGCATAGATGACTCTTCAAGACGAGGCTATAGGCCTCCAGGGATCAGAAGAATATTTTGAAGGAAAACACTGGCTCCAGTATTAACTTATGTTTGTGGAATACAGCTTTGTGGAAACAGTTTTTTTGTTGTTGTCATTTCTGGCATCTGGTTGTTTCCGTAACATTACCACCTGTTCTGCTTTGCCTTAAAAACAGCTCTGTTTAAAATATTATGTCCATCATTTATAAGAATCTATCCTGGGAAGATTTTCTTTGTACACCTAGTGTGCCATCTCCTGGAAAGAGAAAACCCCTATTTCTTCAAACATTTATACACTTGGCTATAGAGCTACCAGATGCTTTGATTTCTTCCTATTGTATTTGTTGTTCCTTCTCAATTTTCTTCTGCTAGCTTTTCTTTATCTTTCCAATTATTTGAAGTTGGAGTAAATTAGGACTCAATACTAGGGCATCTTTGTTTCTCTGAATACACCCACTCTTTTTCTCTTACATACTTTTTAAAATGCCATGTTATGTTGATAACGTTGAAGTCTCCAGTACAGAGATTGTCACTAAGTTCTTAGTTCTGATACAAATATACCTGGATAACTGACAGGTGTGTCAAAATTAATATGTCCAAAATAGAAACTGTCTTCACCAACCCCCAAAGTTCACCTTCTCAACAACATAGACACCATCCTTTGCTGCTCAAGGGAACACACATCACTGACTTTTCTTTTTCCCTCTTGTATGACAAAAAATTTGTTTTCAAGATCTCCCATCTGCCCACTCTCCACTTTTGCAATTCCAGACCTCATAACCTCTCACTTGGTCGAGTGTAACATCTCTCGTTTCCCTGCACCAGTACAACTGCCCAGAGCTTGACTGCATGATTGTCCCATAAACATGTTAACATAAGGTTTCAACCTGAGACTTTTTAAATTTAAGACATAAATATAATCATGGCACTCTCATCTGCCCCAGTTTTTCAAATAGCTTTCATCATACTTAGAATAAAATCCAAATATTCACAAGTCCTGGCAGGATACCTAATCCCCTCTTTGATCACCACTCTCCTCCTCACCCAGTTCTAGACACACTTACTTTTTAGTTTTTCCTCAAGTATTGCCAAGCTCATACCTGCTGAGGGACTTTTGTATTGCCTGGTCTCTCTCCCTGGGATACTCATTCCTCTGTTATCATCCATATCTCATTTATTTATCACCTTCCTGTGCCTACTTAAGTGTCTCTTCACCAGAGAAGTGTTCCTGACAGCATTATTTAAAATGGCATCCCTCGCCATCTACTTCTACCCCACATCCTAGTCTACTATATGGTCTCTATGTGAAACTGCATTGCTTATGTCCAACTAGAATTTTAGCTCCATGAGGACCCAGAGTTTGTCTTGCTTGTCGCTGTGTCCCTAGAATATAAAACAATGCCCAACATTAAGAGATTGCTCGACAAATATTTTTGAATAAATTAATGTGTAAATTAATTATTGAATGATTTTGGTTTATTACAAGGGACTAGTAACACTGTTTTGTGACCAGAATCCTGGCTCATTAATGGAAATCTGAGGTGAGTTTAGTATACTTCATGTAATGGGCATCAAAAGATTTAGCAAAGATAATTTAGTCCTGCTTCAAGTAAGGTCCAAGTTTGTTAGGCAATCTGTAGAGAAAATAAATAAAATTTATTTATGAGACCTCTAGGAAAATGGCTAGCATTTATGAGACCTCTAGGAAAATGGCTTGACCCCTTTAAATTCTGTTGAATAGTTTGTAGCTTTAGAGGGAATAATTCCCATGAAGCCTCTTTAAATTATTGAGATAATTACTGAGGATATTGAAAATGAATCCTCTAAGTGATTCTTCCAGGGAAGAAGAGAGAGAGTAAAGCCTTTGAGAATAACATCTTATCGTGGAGATGTGCCCAGGGAGGGTGTGTTGGTGAGTTGAGATTGATTATGAGTGAGTGCATTTAAGATCCCCTTCCTAACTCAGCAGCAGTATTCATCCTTCATATGTCTCCTTACTTATCCTTCTTCGTATCTGTATGTGTGTGTCACTTATCTGTAAAGTCTGGGACAATTTTATTCTTCATCTATTTCTCTCTCTCTCTCAATTTCTTTCTCTTTCAATATTTTCCTTTCCTTCCTTTCTGTTTCTTCTTTTCTGTAATATTATTTAGGTGCTGTTTCAATACTTGTCCCATTTCATTTTCTACTGTTCTTCCTGGAAAAAACTTGGTTATTGTAATAAAGATTAGTCATGAAGAATGAGTAAGAAGATCCCTCAAGAATTTCATTTTCAGGGACCAGAGAAGCTGTCATGCCACAACAATATCAGAAATGTTCCCATTAAGAAGGAAATGGAACATTCTCCCAGGGGCTTTGTAAAGGAAGCTTCATGTAGGAGCTCTGGCTCAGGGTAAAGATAGGAGGGCTTATGGTAAACCATAAAGTGAGATGATGAAATGTAACATATGTGGAAGGGTAAGGGAGTGCTTAATCCAGTTAGAGATTGTGGTAAGGACATGTTGAACATAATTTCTGAATCAAGAATAAAAACCTGCTTATGTTTAAAACTAGAAAATTTGTGGCAGGTTATAGGGACATTCTGCTACATTAAAGCACATTTTGGTATTACGAGAATAGAACCTGCAAGCAAGCAACAAAGGTCACGTTTAACCTTAAATTATAGGTGCTTTTAGAACAGCAAATATCGATAGATCTTTAGGTGAATAATAATTTTATAACATAGTAGCACTTCTATAAGGAAGGAAGATATAGTCTATTGATAATGTTTCATCAAAACATCATTGCCAATAGAATGAAGAATAAAGTAACTCAAAGTTAGCATTTGAGTTTCAGTTTTTTCCTACCTCATCAAGCTGGCCTGCCACCCACCTCTTTCCTTCCAAGGGTTTGAGTTGTAGCCATTATGGGAATAGAAGTTAGTCTTTAAGGGCACCTCCACTTCACAACTTCCAGAGAGAAACCCATAATTAACCAATGCCACTATTTCATGCACTTACTCCATGGCATGTTGTAATGAAAACTGCAGTAAGAATCAGGTATGTGTTTACGCCCTAACTTTATAACACTTGCTATCCTTGTGCCATTAGATAAGTCACAGCTGAAACTGTTAACACCCAGCCTATTTATAAAGAGGTTTAAAGCATGATTCCATATAAGTTGAATTGCTTTCAATCTCTAAAATACTATTTTAATGCCAGATGCTCTGCTGAGATTACAGCATCACAGAACTCCAAAACAACCACCGTGCCGTAATGAATTTAAAGCATTCTTCAAATTCTGTGTCCAAACAAATATTAGAAACTTCTAATATTAGAAAATATATAAGCTGAGTATTAAGTACTTTCTTCTATTAAGTAATCAGAAATATTTAACTGAAGTTACTGACGAAGTCTTTATTCCTTTTAAAATCCCCTCTAGTAACATTTTGATGGCCATTTAATTAGGAGTTTTTAGGTACACTTTTAACTGCATGTAATAGTAAGGAAAGAAATTCTGAATGGAATTTTGTTAGACCCACCATCTGCATCTGTCTCATGTAAAGAACATGCTCTTGGTTTAAGCATAAGAAATACACACTCACTTCTCAGCTGTAATGAAAACATAAGGTATATCTGTTCATTTGGGAACATGTGGGTTCAGGGGAGATAACTGACTGCTGGGTGATGGACCATAAAGTCTTTCCTACACCCAGTGCACCCTGGCCTCCCTCTGGCCAGAGGTGGAAGGGGCAGTAGTCCACTACTTCCTAGATAGATCTAGACTCAAAGAGAGATGTCCAAGGTCACAGAGCCCCTCCGAATTCCCTCCTTTGCTGGGTGTACACTGAAGTGTTCTCTAAGATATAAGGTAACATTTTCTTCCAGTGATTTCCCACTTTCTATTGTTTACTTATTGGCATTTTAAAGTCTACACTTGGAAAAAAGTTTATAGGAAGAAGCATGAAAAGGGAGCTGAAAGTGGAAGGTGACAGATTTCAAATCAAAAGGTAGCAGGAAATTGTATACAGTAAAGAAAAAAATAATGAAAATAAAACTTTTGGGTCTTAGTAATTTCAATGGAAATTTATGCACAAATGAAAATCATAAAAAATAAGAAATATAACTTAAGTGAAAATAATTATAGAATGAGAACAGGGATGATTAGCTGACCAAAGTTCAAATAAATAAATCTTAGGGAGAAGAAAATCTAGTCACAAGAACATAATTCAGAAATAATCTTAGTAGACCTCGGACAATTATAATTATGTATCCCTTATGACTTTTATATGCTTTCTTGTACTTTGGGGAAAAAAGTGGCTAGGGACTATACTGGTAAAAACAAGCAAACAAACCAATAAACAAATAAAATGAGACTTTGGATTCAGGGCAAACCTATCTTCAAAACCTGACTGCTACTTCTGGTTATTTATTTGATTTTAGGGGATAAAATTACTACTTAAATCTCCTGAGCTTCAGCTTGTGACCTGACTCTTAGGATTGTTTTTAGGTATTAAATCACAAACTTATGCAAAATACCTAGAGTCATCCGATGCCCAGGGAATATTAAAACTAAATCACATCTTGTCTGTTGTCTCCTCTAAAATACTTTGTTTTATTCATTTTGGATTTCCTAATTCCTACTCAGTGCCTGGAGCACAGAAAATTTTTATTAATGACTTTGATATTAATGAAAAAACTTCATATGAATATCTTAGGCAAATTGGTACAAACTTGGTTTGAAAATATCAATGATATTTTTAACTTTTTAATTCCGTAGTGTTAGGAAAGGTATTCATACTCAGCATTTTAAAAAATAGCTTCAGAATTATTGAAATACCTTCATTTTTACTGGTGCAGAGAATAACAATAACACATTGTTTAAAAATCCAGGCATTTGATACAGAAGATTAACAAGTGTGTTTTATTTGAAAGTGGTAACTTTGCCTTAGTTGACAAAATTTCTGCTGATTTTAAAAGAAATTTCTAAGCAGCATATAATTCAGCGGAAATAATTTTAATGTCAAACCAAGTAATAATGACACTGCTTCTCATAATAATTGTTTTATCCTTTTTACCTGTAGAACTCATGAAACTTTTACCCTAACAATGATTTCTTTTCACCCCTCCGACATATCTAACAAGTCCTATCACTCTTTACCTTTCAGGCAACTATGAGAAACACATACATATGCATACAGAGACACACACAGATTCAAAAGGAATTAAAAATTCAAAGTTTGTTTTATTGTTGATTTTATATTGTAACTTAAGTTGACACATGTTAAAAGAAAGAACTTGGAGTCACACTAAGTTATTTGAAGTTCTGAAGTGCTGCAGTGACTATTTCAAACAGCTCCTTTTGGCTTTGAGCTAAATTTAATGCTGTTTGTCTCAAAACTACTCTCTGTACCATTTTAAGTGATATTATACACCTGGGGTAGCATCTAACTTGCATTAAAATCTTCCTTTCAAACATGGTGATTTGATTTAAAATGTACTCACATTAACCAGCAGTTATGGTTAATGATTTCTTTTCTCATGCCATGAATAACAGCACATTTTTAAAGAATTATTTATTACTTAAATAATCACTGAAAAGGCAAGAATGAAATCTTTTAATTACAAATTTGTTTATTTTCCAGAACAGGGGTCTGCAAATTATTACCCATGTTCAAAATTGGCCAGCAGACCCTACTTTTATTTTACCTTTGATGAACTAAGAATAGTTTTTATATAGTTATAGTTAAGAGCTATAAAATAGAGCCAAGGAAGAATTGTGACAGGGACCATATGTGGCCTTCAAAGCCTAAAATATTTACTCTGTCACCTTGGAGAGAAAAACTTGTAGATGCCTGTTCTAGAGTAATTCTCTAACTCATATTTCTACTTAGACTGTGTTTTAACAAAATATTTTAAAAGAGCAAGAAGGAGATTTTCTCCCTTCTTCCTGTGACTTTTGGCAATTCTATATAGCTATAATAGATGCAATTTCTTCCCATTAACACATTGATCTGTGAAATTACCATGATTTATAAAATTAGAGGCTTTTAACTTAATATTTTTGTAGCTATTTCTCCCACTTTGGACCTAATTTTCTATGTACATTTTGTTTTAAGTGTGCAAAATTAATGTTGACTCTATGTCTGTACTGGTACTAATGTATACATTTTAAAAGCTGAATTTAAGCCATAATTTTGCCATGGGGACTCTAAATAGACATACCAGGCTTCTAATAGATCTGGGGAAATGCTGAATTTTTATTTATGTCTTCAGGTGACAAGCTATGATGGATGGCCTGACAAGGTCCCATAGTCTAGCTTTGCACTGCCAAGGAAATGATCGTGGCGTGGGCCTGCCAGTTTAGTTATCAACAGCTAACAGCCTTAAGGCAGCAGTTTAAAAGTCATTTGTTTGCACTTCTAACAAGTACATTATACTGTGTAGTTTATTCAACTAAGCATAATTTTATACAAGTTGTTAAAAGCCCTTTTGTCACCAAGAAAATTCTTTTTCTGGTATGAATCATTCTAATAAGTGAATAATCTTGAAAATCGTATCATTTTATTAAAATCAAAACAAACATTTCACCAAATAACGCTAAAGTAATTAGTGTGGCACTATTTTTGTTATTCTGCCATCAAATTTCATAACATTTTTTTCCTTTATCACAGAAATTGCTCATTTAAAGACGAATTATTACTGTCCCTCTTATCATGAGGTGAAGGCTGTCATCCTGTTCTGTTGTCAGGGAATGCATATTTCCAAGAGGAAGGTGTCTAATTTTAGCAGTCATAGCTAAAAATGATGTTACTGTTAGTTGTCAGGGAAGTGATCATTAAAAAGTCTATTTTCTCTTTGATGCAAGCAATTCATATCAACTTTTCAAGGCACTTAGGATTGCCATAAATATTCCTCCAATTTTCACCTCATTCTTGATGTTCTCTTAGCAATGTGATTTGTCATGAATGTAATACAACAATTAAATCATTTTTCTTGTTCACTTTTCCCAGATATACTATTGCTTAAGTAAATTATCCTTTAAAGCTATGTGCAACAATTTATTATTTAAATTGATAAATTTTAAAAGGAAATCTTATTATCCATTTTTGTGCTATTAACATTCTGTATATTATAGGAAGACTTCCCTAAACACAAAACACCTAGCTTTCAATGTACTTAAATCTTACTAAAAGTAAACGTGTTTCATTTCCCTTAGGGATACAAAGAAAAATATTTGGGTATAATTTGGTGCTTTCTATAATGATATTTCAGCAACCTATATTTTGGCTTAATATGGTAATCAAATGATTGTAACTTTTCATTTTGTCCCTAAGAGTCTCAATTATTGGGTTAAAACATAAATTATATCTGTGCTGTTCATAAAATATGAATTTATAATAACATTTTATATAACCACACTACATAACACAAGAATAAATCCCAACTGAAAGGAGATTTCATACAGATAGAAAAAGTATGAAAAATTTTGACAAACCTTCAGAATTTAGCAAATAAAAACAATATTGAGTTTAAGACCTCCATGAACAGTCGTTTTCTCTTTTGCACTTTAATGGAGGCTGCTAGTAATATAATTTTGAAGACTGAACTTTGTTCTCAGTGGGTTTCAGATGACATTTAGCTTTATGAGAGGTTCTCTGTGCTACGCCAGCTCCACACACTCTGCAGCTTCTGTTTCCCTGGGTGATGGGTTCCACAGGAGGTGGTTTTGATCTAAAAATTACTATATAGTCTTTTGCACAGACCCATCTGGTAGCTGCAGAACTGCCAGTTGGGAAGGCAGAATGGACTCTGTTTAGTGCTTAGTTATTGTGTCTTCAAGGGCCTCCTGACATAGCCTGGGCTCAGTCCCTTGGTGACACTACATGTCCTTCGAAAGGAATGGGAAAGAGTTGCACTGTCGTGTTTTACTGTACAGGCTCACAAGTCTGAGCTTCTGATCCTCACATTTCCTACATCTTCCTTACTATCTACCCATGTATATTGCAATCTGTTTGCCACATTATAAAGAATCTTTATGTATTGTAGCATAGGATGCTACAAAATTAGCTCTATTATTAGTTCAAGCTAAGCTGTCAGACATTTAAAACTCAATTCCAGTTTCTGACACATCTGGGTCTATTGAAAAGAACAAAGATATCCAAAAAAATCCTTTTTTAATAATAGAAAAGTGTATTACTAGCCAATAAAGTGTTATCTTGGATAAACTACTAGAGAAATCCAGAGTTTGAGAGAGAGCCCCTCTCCCCAGAAGGGTAACACATGGACGGCTGCATGATTTCATAGTAAAAAGATAACAGAATTGAATGAAGAATACATGAACAAGCAAATGTGCTTGAAGTTTGTGTAGAAAACATCACAGCCAAGAAAGGCTAGTGGGACCTTAGGGAGCTCACCTGAAGGCAAGCAAATACAACATGAGGTTTCATAATAGCAAATTGACCTATTTTATTCTGGGGCATAAGCCCATTTCCTTGTTTTCAACAGTTCTGCTTGCTGATTGAGTCACAGGGCAACTGTTTTTGCAATAAAAAGAATACAGGTCAGAAAAATTTAGCCTTCTTTTATCAAAACACTGTATGTGAAGTTTATTAAATGGAACATACTCATGCTACCTAATGAGCCATAGAAAGGTAGGAGTCAGAATGATGGAGGCCTCAAGGAAGACAGTAAATATTTCTCTAAGAAAAGCTAAAGGGAAACAGAGAGAAAAGTTGGTGATCCCAGTAATAAAGTAAAAATGCTTCCCCTCTCATCACAATTGTCTGAGGATTTAGCAGGAGAACATCCAGCTGAGAATAACACCTCAGAAGTTGTAACAGAAGTTTAGAAACATGCCTATATTAGGGTTTGCAGCATAGATGTCACATAGAACAAGGAAACCCCAGTTAAGAACTCCTCACAATATATGTATGACTGGGTCACTTTGCTATACAGCAGAAATTGGCACAACATTTTAAACCAACTATACTTTAACAATAAGAACTCAGGGAGTTCCCGTCGTGGCGCAGTGGTTAACGAATCCGACTAGGAACCATGAGGTTGCGGGTTCCGTCCCTGCCCTTGCTCAGTGGGTTAACGATCCGGCGTTGCCGTGAGCTGTGGTGTAGGTTGCAGACGCGGCTCGGATCCCGAGTTGCTGTGGCTCTGGCGTAGGCCGGTGGCTACAGCTCCGATTCGACCCCTAGCCTGGGAACCTCCATATGCCGCGGGAGCGGCCCAAAGAAATAGCAAAAAGACAAAAAAAAAAAAAAAGAACTCATATATAATTCCATCACAAACTAGATCATCATAAATGAGAGATGTGGCATTAGGTCGGAGAGGATTTGTTTTATTTTAAAATTATACTTCCTGTGGCACAGTGGGATAAGGATCTGGCATTGTCACTGAAGCGGCTTGGGTCACTGCTATATCATAGGTTTAATCGCTGGTCTGGGAATGTCCGCATGCCACAGGTGCTGCCAAAAAAATTTTACCTCTAATTAAACGCTGTTTGAAACTGTTTTTTGATTAGTAGAAAGCCTTTCCATTTATCTATCGCTGAATAATAAATTACCCAAAACATAGTAGGTTATGTTATATTTTTAAATTTTATCTCACTGTTGCTATAGGTCAGGAATCCAAACAGAACTCAGCTGTCTGGCCCTGGGCTTTTATGCAGCTACAGTAAGATGATGGATGAATCTTGAAGTCCAGGAAGCTGAGGCAGCTAGTCAGGTGTTTCCTTCTCTTGCAGTAGTCTCAAATTACTTTGTGATACCTCTGCATGTGGTCTTTCCATGTGAGCTAATTTGGGTTTCCTCACAGCCTGGTGGCTTCAGAAGAGTTGGCCTGCTTACATGGTGGCTGACGGCTTCAAAAGTGAGAAGCCCTTTGGATCAGGCAGAAGCAGCATTGCTATTTGTGGCCTGGCCTCAGAAGTCACACAGTTTCCTTTCCATGCAATTCTATTGGTTACAGTCGAGCCAGGAGTCTTCAATGATGGTGGAATGTCTAGGTCATATTCTAGAAGTACATGTGAGATGGAGCTATGGTTGTGGTCCTATTTGGAAAATCTATCACACAGGCAAAGGAAAACCAAACCTACCATTAAGTGCTCCATGTATATCACTGTATGTATGTTAGTGGCTCCTGTTGCTTGGCTACCAGCAAAATCAATACTCTATGAACACTTAGATTTTGCATCACTACCTTCCTATTCAAATGCTGTGGTAAATCCATCCACTTAATTTTAGATGTTCATGTACCACTGTAAAAAAAGGCTAAAAAAGTGACTTTATCTGATTTTTAACTTTCAATGCTGCTGGGTGATTTAAAACTCCCTCCAGTCCCTAGGACTCACAGAATAAAGTGGGTATTTTACTAAATATTCTGGAGAAAGGGGAGCTTCTTAGGTAGAAGAGTCAAAAAAACCTCATTCCACAAACTTACAAATTTACTCCTATGATAAATGTCATTGAACAAGAAGGGGTATATAAATCTGGCAGTCATTTATGAAAATTCAAATTTGACATTTCTATGAGGTAGACATAAGCAATATATAAATATATACATGATTATTTTGACACAATCTATTTAAAGTATTGATGTGAAACGTTTTCAAGTTTAAATTAAAATCTACTAGTGGTTTTCTGATAATTTATATGGTACATACACACATAAAATGTATGTGTCTGTATAAATGAAGATCCTCTTTATATACTATTATTTAACTACTTTTAAAATAGATTCTCATTAGGATGTCTAGAAGACAAATATGCAAAAAAAATATGTGCAGTAGCATGTATGTTAATACAGACAGATCATTCATTTTATTTCTAGGTTATTCTCTTATTAATCCTGTTTAAGATATTTAATTTTAAAAACTTTTTTGTAAGTAAATATGTTCCTAACCACATTGAGTGTATTTCTGTTCAGGAAAAACAGACTGAGAAATAACACTGCTTCCTGAATTGAGGTTTTTTGTCTTCAAATTCCAATAAAACATTTTTTAAAATATTATTGCTATCTTGTGAATATCCTTTATGTTAGCTCATCTTTAAGTGGTCCTAAGCTACCATTTGGTGGTTGGAACTTTGAAGTGTTTTCATAAATCTTGAGATTAATGGTGGATGCTGTAATATAAGCTTGTAAATGTAACATTATATTCCTTTCTGCGCAAAATCATTTTCCACTGCACTTTCAAAATCTATTTTAAGATTCCCCATTGTACACATCCACATAGCTAATCACTTATAATAATGACTGCTTCTGAGCATTTAACCCACTGACATATTGATGCATCTTAACAAAATAAGATGGCAAAATTCCTTGACCTAGAATCATTTACTGATTAACACACACACACACACACACACACACACACACACACATACATATCCCCAGTGAGCTGGGTAAACTAAGAAGTGTAGGGACCATTGTTTTGTTTATCACTATATGTAAATCCTTTTCACATTTCCTAGAACAAAGAAAGCCCTCCAAAATTATTTCTTGAATTAATGACTAGATAAATTAATGAGTAGATAAATTAAAGATCAATTAAGTGATGAGACTATAGAGCTGGAGGCATGATTGCTCTCTCGAGACTTTCAGTTTATGAAGTTCTATTTTCCTTTTATAAAGCTACATCAAAGCTTTGAATCTAAAATTTCAGTTCTGTTGTTTAAAACCAAAACACGGCCATCAGTTCTAAAGTGTTTATGACTTGAGAAGAGAAAGTAAGCAAGGCATGTTTCCTGCTGGTTGAAGATTCTGCTGTCTCTGTTTCTCATCCTCATCCATTTAGGCATTGCCCATCTCATATGTCTTTCCCATATTTCTACCTGCTCTGCCCCCATGTTCCACACTCAGTAAAAGTCAAGCCCATCCTTAAAGACATCCTAACATGACTTTTTTTTTTTTTGATCTTTTTAGGGCTGCACCCACAGCATATAGAAGTTTCCAGGCTACTGGCTGAATTAGAGCTATAGCTGCCGACCTACACCACAGCCACAACAACATGGGATCCAAGCTGCATCTCTGACCTAGGCCACAGCTCACAGCAATGCTAGATCCTTAACCCACTGAGTGAGGCCAGGGATCGAACCTGCATTCTCATGGATCCTGGTTGGGTTCGTTACCTCTGAGCCACTATGGGAACACAACATCCCTTTAATCTCTTAGAAATCCTACCTGACATATATCTAAAGTGTATATCCATAACTCTCCCACTTACTCATGATTTTTTTTTTTTTTTACTTTACACCCCTATTTGAGCCAACACTGGCTCTCACTTAGATTGCTGCAACATTTTCCTATTAAGTCTCTCTTTTAAACCCTTTACCCTGAAAACTATTCTCCCTAAAGCAGCTAGGATGATCCTTTTAAAACTTGAATCAGAACATATCCATCCTCTAATTATCTAATTATCCTCATCATATTAAGGGCAGAGCCAAAATCCTTCTGACAGTTCACTAGACTTCCTGGGATCTGCCCCACACATCTCATTTCTCTAACTTCTTCAAGAGCCATCTTTCAATGACAACTTTCCCAGTTACTCTGGTGATTCTGCATATTTTGGTTGACATAGCTTTCCTCTGCTTTTGCTTTTAGTGGAACACATATTTTACTTATTTGGTTTTTAATTTCATTAATTATAATTTAAGCTTCAGAAGGTAGGGATGTTTGTATGTTTTCATGATTGAATTCCAACATCTAAACAGTGTAGACAGTCAATAAATTCTCAATGAATAAATGAAATGTTCTAGCTCACCAACATCCCTCTTCACCTTCACTGCTTTTGTGTCTTTCCTTCATGAGTCTACAGAAGTTAAAATGGATAAAATCCTCTAGGAATACAAGCCATACCTTTGTTTCTCTATTACTCTTATTTCCACAGAACATTAGAGAGATATGAAGGCTAAATTAATAATGGTTAATAGTTACCAAGCAGCTGTTAGATGGTAGGAAGCTGAGTAGGTGCATTCCTTGTTTTATCTTAAAATGTCCTCACGTAAACTCTATAAGGTAGCTGCTTGAATTATCCTTATTTCATAAGTGAAGACTGAAAGCCTGAAAATGGTTATGTAACTTGCACAGTGTTAAACAGCCTTTGTGTTTGAATCTAAAGAGTCCAACTGCAGAGCTTATGTTCTCAAACCCAGTACTGTAGTGCCCCTCTCTCTGCTCAAACCTGCTGTGCTATAGTCATTAGGCAAACATTCTCTTGTTCTGTCTTTAGGGCTTCTCTTCTCTCTTCTTCTTATGGGTTACTATGGTTTCCTTAGCCTCCTCTTGCTTCCACTAGTTAAAAAAGCTGCAATTCTCTTTGAGCTTGGAGTAGATGTAGGGAGGAAAAAAGAAATAATTCAACTGATTTGATTCTAAATAGTTTAGTTCTGCTTAATTTAGACAACAGAAGCTTGTATTGTGGCTTACCCAGATTCATGAATTTGACATCAGGATTTGACATGGGAGCCTTGCCAGCAGTCGAGTGTTTATTTGTTAAGTTAGTACTTCATGCATACATTTCCTTCCAGAACTTGTGGGCAGGTGTGACTGGGAAGTGGCAGGAAGTAAGATATTTTAGATTCCATGTACTTTATCTCTTTTCCCTTTTGTGAGGTCGGTTCATAAGTGAATATCTTTTTAAAAACTAAAGCAAACAGAAGAATTACCATCTTAATAGCCATACATTCATTCTAGAATCTGTAAGAATCTATATAAGAAATGCAGCAAGTTTCACCTGATGAAAAGGTACAAGGATTATTACAGTACCAATGGGTTCTATTCAGAGCTGAATAATTTGTAAATTATAGCCATGCCAGCATAAATCTAGAATTAACTATGTATCCTTACCATCACTTTCTCTTACTGCAGGAAATGACACAGACTGCAGATCATTAGCTAGGACAGGGAAAGGTGTCTAAAAAGGATATTATGTTGCTGATGTTTTGCAGAATAGTATTTGAAAGATCAACAAGTACTGATTTGTATATAGTAACAGTAATAGCAGTCCTAGTGTTTGTCATAATAAAAGTAGATAGTGTTTACATAGAATTTAATACATCCACACTGAATAACCCATTTTACCCTCAAAGCAACGTGAGATAGTTCCTATTACTATCTCCCTTAATCAGATAAAGATATAGAGAACTTAAACTTCTCAAGGCCACATAGCTAGTAAAAGGGGAAGTTGTTTTAAAATTAAAGGAAACTGGTCTTTACACACTACTACTTTTGTAGGGAAGAAAAGCCTTATCTAGAACTAGGAAATAGGTTTGGAGAAATTTTAGTAATTATATTAGAAACCTACATACAATCATAGGTGAAGATACTAGGAAATATCTGATTAAAATATGTACAGCTGAGAAAATCCATCCTTTCTAGCTACTTACAGAATGCAAATCCTTTATTTCTTTGTGAAGAATAATTAAAACCTCAGAAATCTGAGTGCTTTGTCAAAGTCATATGTAATGTGTATATTTTTGTTGTTTTTTAAGAAATTGTATGTACAGTTCTCTAGAGTGGACTTGGCCCTTATCATTTAACCTTTTATTAAATCCAATATGAATGTACATTATACACCAAATGTCAGTGAACCAATGTATTAAAGAGTGCTTAAATGGCTATTTCTAATGTAGAAGAAACACTGAAAGAAAACCAACTAAAATGAACAGTGACTTCTGTACTATTTACTAGAGATAAAATAATGAACAAAAAATATATTTGCTTAATGGAAAATATATTTAATGGTAGTTATCCAATTTGTAGCATGCCAAGTAGTTAAGCCAGATCAATAACACCCCTTATATTTAAATAGATCATCTATTCAAATACACTGCATACTATACTGACATGGTAACCAGCCTTTGGCTGTACCTCCACTCCAGAAAGCTTGTATTATTTTGGGGGTGATATTCACACAATCATATAACTCCCATGGAACAATGCTTTCTGGTTTTTAAACATTATCTACCTATCTATATACCAAACTATCATTATTTTTTAGTCTTAATTCCTTAGTTTGAGTGTTAAGTTCCTAACTTTAAGTCTTTTAAATTTTTGATTTTCCATAGCTTTTTGCTAGTTGAGATTCAAGGATGCTTTATCTTCCTAGGAATGTCCACATTCTCTATGGAAGAAGAGAAAATCGTGGGTCTTATGTGGCTTCTCACTTCCAAAACTACCCTCCTCATTTCTTCAGTTTTATATTTCATGATTTTCTGTCATGTCAACTCAGTTTTAGACCCTCCAATAACTTAAGAGAATCTCTCTTCATTCATATTTCTTTCAGTCTATCTAGTAACTCTTTACTTACTCTGTATATTAGAATATTAATAATTTTTTCATAAGGACTTTAAAGTTCTTATTAACTACAGCAAAAAGTTTTGCACCTCATAAGTATATGACTTTCTTCTGTCAGGATAATCAAAATAGTTTACTACTATCCTGTCACAGAATCAGATCCATAAGTACAGGTATATTTTGACTAAGGATCATATCCTAAATGGACAAATTATTCCCTGGACTCCACTCAGTAAGCCTAAATTAATGAAATAAAACATCTCCAGGTGGGCCTTCCTCATTCACATTGGATTAAATAAACTCTTTTTTAGTACATAAAGACTTTCTATTTGCCAGAAATTCCTATTCGATTGGTTTTTAACAAGAAAAAAAGAAAACACTAAGCTAGATACAGACCCTATATTCCTGACAGCCTATCCATATGTAAATAGATACAACAAATCATTAAGAAAAAAGATGGCAGAATTCCTGTAATGGCACAGTGGAAACAAATCTGACTAGGAACCATGAAGTTGAGAGTTCAATCCCTGGCCTTGCTCAGTGGATTAAGGATCCGGCATTGCCGTGAGTTGTGGTGTAGGTTGCAGATGCAGCTCAGATCTGGCATTGATGTGGCTCTGGTGTAGGCTGGCGGCAACAGTTCTGATTAGACCCCTAGCCTGGAAACCTCCATATGCCATGGGAGGAGCCCTAGAAAAAGACAAAAGACAACAAAAAAAAAGAAAGAAAGAAAGAAAAAAGATGGCATACATAATTTTAAATTTGATAATAGTTTAAATGAATAAAATAAATTCATAAAATAAGAAATCTAAATGGCTAAGAAACATCTGAAAAAAATCTAACATCTTGTGAGATCACTAACATGTAAAATAAAACAAATGTGATACCATTTTCACCTACAATATTATTAAAATTAATTGATAACATAGTGATAAACAGCGTATGGTGAAACTTGCAAATATTACTGCAGAATAATCTTTTTTGGAGGCAAATGTAACTATCAAAAATTTTAAAATTCTGGTGTATCAAACTGGTAAAGGAATCTAAAGAAATGTATCCCTAGAAATCATCACAGATTCATGGGTAAAAATTTACTTATATTAATCTATTTATATTTGTATATTATGGTAGTTACCTACCAGAGGATGCTGAATAAATAAATGTTGATACAGACTTATCAGATGATACCATGCTTAAAAAAATCATGTTATAGAAAATATTTAATGAGAAGGCAAAAAAAATAATTGGATAAAACTGGTTATAAAACTTTTTCCAATTTTTTAAAAAAACAAAGATAATACTGGGATATAAAAAGTGTGTATTTCTGAATTATATTACTATTGTTAATTTAATTTTTCAAGATGATAGCAATTCAATTTACATGATAAAAAAGTATCAATTACATAATCTTAAAAACAGTTCAATTTTAAATTACAAAACCAGTTACCAGAAATAAAAATTAAGGACTTCCTACTATGGTGCAATGGGTAAAGAATCCTACTGCAGTAGCTCAGGTGTTTGTAGAGGTGTGGATTTGATCCCTGGTGTGGCCCAGTGGGTTAAAGTATCCATAATTGCCACAGCTGCAGTAGGTCGGATTCAACCCCTAGCCTGAGAACTTCCATATGCCATGGGTGTGGCCATAAAAAATAAAAATTAAAGTTAAATTAAAAATAGCCATAGGAGTTCCCATCATGGCTCAGTGGTTAATGAATCTGACTAGAAACCATAAGATAGTGGGTTTGATCCCTGGCCTTGCTCAGTGGGTTAAGGACCTGGCTTTGCCATGAGCTGTGGTGTAGGTCACAGACGTGGCTCAGATCCTGTGTTGCTGTGGCTCTGGTGTAGGCCAGCAGCTACAGCTCTAATTAGACCCCTACCCTGGGAACTTCCATATGCCGTGGGGGCAGCCCTAGAAAAGGCAATAAGACCAAAAAAAAAAAAGCTATAATGGTAGTAAAAAAAACCTCTTGGCTTTAAGAAGGAATGATCTAAATAAAAAAGGAATTTTTAATAAATATCCAGTATCTTTTTTCCTAATATATAACTATTTGCACTAGTATTATGCTTTTATTTAGAAGATTATTTTTTATATTATAGTTGATTTAGAATGTTGTATCAGTTTCTTCTGTGCAGCAAAGTGACTCAGTCTCTCACACACACACCCAAACACACACACCCATAATATATACATCCTTTTTCTCACATTATCTTCCATCATGTTTCATCACAAGTGACTAGATATTGTTCCCTGTACTACACAGTCAATCTCATTGCTTACCCACTCCAAATGCAGTAGTTTCATCTACTAACTTCAAACCCCCAGGTGATCCCAGTCCCTCCCCTCCCCCCTTGGCAATCACAAGTCTGCTCTCCAAGTCCATGAGTTTGTTTCTTTTCTGTAGAAAGGTTCATTTGTGCTATTAATTAGAGTCCAGATATAAGTGATATCATATGGTATTTGTCTTTCTGACTTACTTCACTTAGTATGAGTCTTTAGTTCTGTACATGTTGTTGCAAATGGCACTATTTTGTTCTTTTTATGGCTGAGTAGTATTCCATTGTGTATATATAACACTCCCTTCATCTGTTGATGGACATTTAGGTTGTTTCCATATCTTGGCTATTGTGAATAAGTGCTGCAGTGAACATACGGGTGCCTTATCTTTTTCAAGGAAAGTTTTGTACAGATATATGCCCAAGAGTGGGATTGCTGGGTCACATGGTAGTTGTATATTCAGTTTTCTGAGGTACCACCATACAGTTTTCCACAGTGGTTGTACCAATTTACATTTCTAGCAAGAGTGAAGGAGGGTTCCCTTTTTTCTGCACCCTCTCCAGCATTTTTTGTTGACTTGTTAATGATGGTCATTCCTGACTGGCATGAAGTGGTACCTCATTGTAGTTTTGATTTGCATTTCTCTGATAATTAGTGATGTTGAGCATTTTTTTCATGTGTCTGTTGTCCATCTGTATATCTTCTTTGGAGAAATGTCTACTCAGGTCTTTTGCCCATTTTTCAATTGTGTTGTTGGCTTTTTTGTTATTTTGTTGTTTAAATTGTTTTGTAAGTTAGAGATTAAGCCCTTGTCAGTTGCATCATTTGAAACTATTTTCTCCCATTCAGTAGGTTGTCTTTTGCGTTTTTTTACAGTTTCCTTTGCTGTGCAAAATCCTGTAATTTGGATTTGGTCTCATTGGTTTATTTTTACTTTTATTTCTGTTGCCTTTGGAGACTAACCTAAGAAAACACTTGTACATTTATGTTAGAGAATGTTTTGCCTATGTTCTCTTCTAGGAATTTGATGATGTCTTGTCTTATGTTTAAGTCCTTAAGTCATGGTATGTGTACTATTTTCATTGATTTACATGCAGCTGTCTAGTTTTCCCAACATTACTTGCTAAAGAGTCTCTTTTCCCCATTTTATATTCTTGCCTCCTTTGTCGAAGATTAACTGACCATAGGTGTCTGGGTTTATTTCTGGGTTCTCTGTTCTGTTCCATTGGTGTGTATGTCTGTTTTGGCACCAGGACCATACTGTATTGATGACTATGGCTTTGTAATATTGCCTGAGGTCTGGGAGAGTTATGCCTCCTTTTTAGTTTTTGTTCCTCAGGATTGCTTTGGTAATTCTGGGTCTTTTGTGGTTCCACATAAAATTTTGGATTGTTTGTTCTAGTTCTGTGAAAAATGTCATGGGTAATTTCAGAGGGATAGGATTGAATCTGTAGATTGCTTTGTGTAGTATGGCCATTTTTATGATATTAATTTTTTCCAACCCAGGAGCATGGAATACCTTTCCATTTCTTTGAATTCTCTTTAATTTCCTTGATTAATGTTTTATAGTTCTCAGCATATAAATCTTTCACCTCCTTGGTCAGGTTTATTCCTAGGTATTTATTTTTTGTTTGCAATTTTAAAATGTACTTTATTTTTATATTCCTTTTCAAATATTTCCTTGTTAGTATACAGAAATACAACTGATTTCTGAATATTAATCTTGTATTCTGCTACTTTGCTGAATTCATTGATCAGTTCGAGTAGTTTTTGTATGGAGTCCTTAGGGTTTTCTATATATAGTATCAGGCCATCTGTGTATAGTGACAGTTTTACCTCTTCTAATTTGGATATCTTTTATTTCTTTTGTTTGATTGCTGTGGCTAGGACTTCCAATACTATGTTGAATAAAAGTGGCGGGAGTGGGCATCGTTTTTTTCATTGCTGTTGAGTTGCATGAGTTGTTTGTATATTTTGAAGATTAGGCCCTTGCCTGTTGCATTGTTGGCAAAGATTTTCTCCCATTTTGTGGGTTGTCTTTTCATTTTTTTAATGTTTTCCTTTGCTGTGCAAAAGCTTTTGAGTTTTATTAGGTCCCGTTGGTTTATTTTTATTTTTATTTCCATTATTCTAAGAGGTGGATCAAACAAGATGTTGCTGTGATATATGTCAAAGAGCATTCTGCCTATGTTTTTCTCTAGGAGTTTTACAGTATCTGGCCTTATATTTAGGTCTTTAATCCATTTTGAGTATATCTTTGTATATGGTGTTAGATAGTGTTCTACTTTCATTCTTTTAAATGTAGCTTTCCAATTTTCCCAGCAACATTTATTGAAGATACTATATTTATTTCACTGTATATTCTGTCTTCCTTTGTCATATATTAGTTGATAATACATACTTTGGATTATTTATGAGCTTTCTATCCTGTTCCATTGGTCTATATTTCTGTTTTTGTGCCAGAAGCATATTGTTTTGATGACTGCAACTTTGTAGTATTGTCTAAAATATGGAAGCTTGGTTCTTCCATTTTCATTTCTCAATATTGCTTTGTCTATTTGGGGCTTCTTGTATTTCCATACAAATTTTAAAATATTCTGTTCTAATTCTGTGAAGAAAGTCTTTGATAATTAATAGGGATTGCATTGAATCTGTAGATTTCCTTGGGTAGTATAATCATTTTGACAATATTGAGTCAACACCCATTTCTGATAAAAATTCTCCAGAGAGTGGGGACAGAGGGAACCTACCTCAACATAATAAAAACTATATATTAAAAACCCACAACTAACATCTTTCTCAATGGTTAAAAACTGAAAACATTCACACTAAGATCAGGAACAAGACAAGGATGTCCCCTTTCACTGCTATCACTCAACATAGTTTTGGAAGTCTCAGTCACAGCAATCAGAGAAGAAAAAAAATAAAAGGAATCCAAATTGGAAAAGAAGAAATAAAACTATTACTGTTTGCGGATGACATGATTTTATACTTAGAGAACCCTAAAGAACACACCAGAAAACTGTTAGAACTCATCAATGAATTTGGCAAAGTTGCAGGATACAAAATTAACACACAGAAATCAATTGCATTACTATTTATTAATAATGAAAGATTAGAAAGAAATTAGAGAAACCGTCCCATTTATAATCACATCAAAAAGAATAAAATTCCTCTTTAGGAATGAAGCTACCTAAAGAGACAAAAGACCTATACTCTGAAAACTATAAAAACGCTGATGAAAGAAATCAAAGATGACACAGATGGAAAGATATACCATGCTCTTGGATCGAAAGAATCAATACTGTCAAAGTGACTATACTACCAAAGGAAATCTACAGATTCAATGCAGTTTCTTCCTCTGACTTTCAAAAGAGTCTCAGCAAATGTTGAGTCATTCAAAGTTCAGACTTCCTCTCCTGGTTGCTCCTGGAAAGGTGCATCTAAATATTTCCTGTCCTTTTACACTTTCCCAGGTTCAGTACAAGGGGAATTTCAATCATCTTGGTATCTAGATACCCACTTCAACCACATGCTGTATTTTGGGTACTTTCCAGCTGTCACTGAATGTCTGCCAATCACCAAGTCTAGGTTCATTCTGTGTTCACAAGGTATAGCTGGTCATACTGTCTCTTCTGGGAAGGGAGGTCCTGCTTGCTTACACTGAAATGATTGTATATCCGTTTATCTGCTGGTTAATGTGTGTATTATAAAAAAACTTAAGATTGTTGTTGCTTTTTTAGTGCAGTTTAATACTGAAGAGAGGTTTTTAGATATACTACAAAAACTTGAATTTGTTGAACTTAGTTAATGAAGATAAACTACTTAATTGACAAAATAATTGTTTGACAAAATATTATAAAACTATAGATGAGTGTAGTATTTTATATGAATGTAAGGTAACAATGGCAATAAAAGGGAAATTTATCTTTTTGCTTTAGACTATTCTAGGACTTGTGAAATACAGACTTAGAATTACATTTAAATACAAATTTATAGATCTGCTTTTTAATAAATTATTTTAGACAACAATCATAACTATACCAGTTGAGAAAAGGTTTATAAGGTTCAGAAAAATTATATTCCTTATACAACTCCAGTGAGCATCAGTGTCATTGCATTCTACATGAATGTTTTCCCTGAGCACAATTCCAGAAGACACTGTGAATGGTGCCCTTAGTAGTTATACAACTCAGCAGCCCTGGAGGAAATAAGCTGTTCTACTTCTGTCTTGATATACTACTGTAGCTCTTTTTTTTTTTTTTTTGTCTTTTTAGGGCCACAGCCACGGCATATGGAGATTCCCAGGCTAGGAGTCGAATCAGAGCTGTAGCCACTAGCCTACTCCACAGCACAGTGCTGTGAGATCCAAGCCACGTCTGTGACCTACACCACAGCTCATGGCAACACTGGATCCTTAACTCACTGAGGAAGGCCAGGGATTGAACCTGCACCTTCCTGGATGCTAGTTAGATTCATTTCTGCTGAGCCATGATGGGAACTCCATAGTTCTTAAGGAAAAGAGTTATTTCCTAGATATCTCATCTCATCTAAGTGGCCTTCCTTCAGGAATCAGGGAGAGAACTAATATGGTCTGAGATGACACAGAATGGTAATAGCAATGAAATGAAAATTATACAGTTTACAAAAGGCCTTAAGATTACTGCATAGAAAATGGTTTCCTAAATGTAAAAGAAAGGTAAACTTAAGCTATAGGTTTATGAAGATATACAGGCCAATAGGTAATGAAAATAAATTATAGAACAAAAACATTTATTATCATGAAAAGGCAAGCTCAGAAAAATTCATTCAAATATTTGGAAAAAAATGTTTTTTTATTGTTATTTCCCCAATATAATTTTTCCCTATTGTACCACATAGTGACCCAGTTACACATCCATGTATATATTCTTTTTTCTCCCATTATCATGCTCCATCATAAGTGACTAGACATAGTTCTAGTATTAATAGCAGGATCTCATTGCTAATCCACTCCAAAAGAAAAATCATGTTAAAAGACCTTTTCTCTTTTAAAATTCCTGCTAGATGTGATCCTTTTATCAGAAAGAGCAATATTAAAACAAATTATGAATACTAAAATTGATCTCTAAAGTTATATATGCATACTAAATTATATTATACAGTAATAATAAAAAACAGTATGTATTTTTAGACTCATTTAACAGAAATATAACAGTCTTCTCTAAAACTAGGTCTGAGTTCATAGCAAAAGTCTTTACTACAACAGAAACTTTTCTTTTTAATTTTCTGCTTAAGTCTAAAAAATATTTTTGGATAAAGCCAGTTTCTTGCCGAGTTTTATGTTTTCCTTCTTCATGTTTATTTTTTGAAGTATTCTAAGTGAACCCAGGCTAAGTCTAAATTACATGAGAAAAGCACCTAATTGTCTTTAATAAGTGATAAGTACAATTACAATCAAATAATTCAGATATCATTTGAAGAATACAATTGTTTAATTTTCAGAATATTTAACTCTAATTGTTGCAAGATGACCAAGCACCTTTATAATTAGTATCCAAATCTAAAATCACTCTTTATAATGAATTGTATCATTAGTAATGATGGACAGCTCCAATGTTTCATGCTACCATTTAGGCAATTGTTAATTTCTGTTGCTAATAATTAAATTGAGATGATGATGCTAATGAACATCTTTCAGGTAGGCATGCTTGACTCTGAGTGGATAAATGCAGAATACCATACTAATGAGGTCCCCCTCATGCGCCACAGTTTTTGTAAGCAATTCCACAAATTAAAGGGGTTGGTTCAGATAATTTTCCATCTTCAAACTGCTCTGTTTTCATTAAATTATTTTTCTTTAAATAGGATCATCATAATAGCATTCATTGGGTATCTTTATATGATAAATAGCTAATAATTACTTTATATGATAAACAGCTAGTAATTACTCCTTCTGAGCTAGGTTCTATTGAGGCACTTAGGCATTGTGAACTCCTTTAAACTTCACAAGAAGCCTATGAGAGAATTATTACTGTTATTATATTATACAGATGAAGAAACAGACACAAAAAATTTAAGTGACTTACTCTTAACTCATAGGCTTTACTGCCTATTGAACTAGAAAGACATCTTCAATATTATAAATAAGTTAATTACAATTAAAAATGAAGAGTAATTATAAACATTCACTAGGGAAAATGTAAATGATGGAGGTTCTCCTCTCTGTTCTTCTAGTCTAATGCTTCTACTGTCCAGATATAACATCATGTTTATCTAGACCGTTGAAATTTAAAATCTCAGTGCAAAGAATAATACTAAAATCCTGAGGAAATTATATGAAACCAAATAAAATCATACTTTAAATTCTGAACTACTGTAACACCATTTAGTTATAACATTAGGAACAAAGGTTTAAAATGTGGTGCTGGAAGTATTCCAATCAAGTTATTTTTCAATTAGCCAATTATATCCTCTTACTCCTACAGACAAATATTAATCACAGTTAAGCCAAGTGGAGGGGCCAGGACTTCACCATGGAGGATGAAATGCTAATAATTGCCATAACCAGTTTCAAACTCTGCATCAGAGATTATCCAATATTTTGCATATAAAATCATTTCAGAATATAATTATATTTCTAGAAAA